>NW_027526422.1:179819707-179997207 GCF_048455015.1 Haemaphysalis longicornis | reverse complement strand
ATGTCGCCTGCGCAACGGGAGTTGTGTACAGCATTCCTTTACCCTGTGGCCGAACTTACGTTGGACAAACTGGCCGCTGTATCAACGTGCGTTTGTGAAAACATGAATTGTCATTGCAGGGCCCTCTATCATCCAATCTTTGCTCGTATTATGCTAAGTGCAACGAATGCAAACCCAATTTTCCTGCCACTAACATTTTATTTAGGCACCGTGATCAAACAACCCGCGAAATCATGGATGCATTCCACATAGCAGAAGGAGGTGATAAGTGTGTAAGCCAAACAAAGAGATTGCATATCTGCGGGTGCCTTGCCTGTAACATACGTATAGTATCAAGTTGCGTTTTCACAGTGACCTTTGTAATCTTGTTTCGATCATTCGCAGTGTCTTTTTATTACTTTTATTGTTTGTGTTGAGTGTTTATACGCGCCCTTCTTGATATTAAAATTTAGTTGTTAGACCAGCGGCTGTCCTTGTGTTGCACTTCCTTCGTCTTTGTCTGAGTTCCCGCTGGGTTTATCTTAGAATGTCTTTCTAACTAGCCCAGTTTGCAACCCTCCTGGACGTCAAAACAATATATGCCCATGCACGCCTAAGCCGCACATCTGGCCATACACATCCGTTCTAAGAGTCAGGTGATCAAAACGTGAGCTTCTGTTGGCTTCTGTTGGTTGGAGGTAAGGGTCGCGCACAAAAGCCGTCAGACAGGCAGTTTCGACAGGAAATTAGCGTACATTCGTATACACAGAGCAAAAAAAAAAAAATCAGGAAAAAAAGAAAAGAAGGAAAAAAAAAAAACACCGGGTCATACAAGTCATTAAAAGAAAGATAACAGAATTCAGGTGCACGCGCATGACGCGCACCTGGAGATACACATCTGGTCGGCACATGGTACCAGTTCAGGGAACGCCGAGGCGATCGGCAACGAATATTTGAATACAGCAATACAAAAAAGGAAGGGGAGAGGAACGGAACCACACATGCTCGCGTGCACAAATCGATTACAAGGTGAGAGTATCAAAGCTAACAATGGTACCGCAGCCTTCTACCCAGAACATAAAGCCCAGACTTCCTGGTCAAATTTGGTTCAGTGAAGCCACTGTGCTACAAAACGCGTAGCTAGCACTAAACTATGACTGTCTACGTGGGGGGGGGGGGGTCTCCAACTGACGCGAGAATGTTATCGAGGGAAAGAAATAAACAGGCATAACACTATCCTCAAGAATGCAGAATTCCAGCATATGAATAAGAAGGAGAGGGGACGAGAAGGCGAAAGCGAAAATTTTAATCGGAGGAAAGAAACGTCAATTTCCAATAACTGTCATTGATGCCAAACGACGCTGACTTAAACTTATAGATGAGGTAGAACTCACGAACCTCGCGTACATGATGCGTTTTAGAACTATATTAGAGAATTGTGGCCTTCAGCTGTTTAAAGAATGACCAGGAGTTTTAACATTCTATGATAGAAGTAAAGAAGGGCAGGTTTTTATATGAGAGCGGGGATTGTTAAACCTCTAATGAAAGGGTTTTTCAGTCTGGCCGATGGGTTCTTAGCCGCAGAGGGTGCATTCCAGCAGGTGTACGACGCTGGCGAAATTACAGGTAAAGTTTCCTTTTACAGTAACATAATAGTTTGAAGCTGTGCTGGCGGCGCGCTGTGTGGTGGTCCTTTGTGGGCATATCTTACACCGTGGTTTGTTACCGGGCATGCGACCAGTAGTCCGTGGTTGGCTGATGCTGAATTAGGTGATAAAGTCATAGAAATTTTCGCTGCGTCTATAAACAATGCGTGGCGGCTCGGGAAATATTCCTTTTAGGCACTCACTTTGAACAAGGATATTCTGATGTTTCCTCAGTACGAATGCAACTTTCGGGGAAAAGGCCGAATGGGTCAAAACAACGTTTGATTGTGGATTGGGTTTCGGAGCCTTTTTACGGAGAATTTCGGTGCGGTTTAACTGGTTAGCTCGTGTAATGGCGTCGTCGATCCCCTGCTCTGTGTATTTTTGATTCGAGAGAACGGTTTTAGGTTATCTGCTGTTAGAATCGAAATGCACGTGGCTTGTGCATATTCGCTGAAAACGATGAGATCGGCTATAAGGTATTGCTGTCTTGCAGTGCCTGACATGGCTGCTGTGGAAGTGCAAATACTGGTGCGTGTTTGTAGGTTTTCTATAGAGAGTAGTCTGAAGCCTGCCCTGAGAAACTGTGACTGTAACATCCAGGAAATGTATGCTGTGCGTAGAGTAGGAATTAGAGATGGAGATAGTAGGATGCGCAAAGTTAAAAGCCTCAATAAACGTAAGAAGCCATTTCACCACGCTGACATATCATGAATATATCGTACATACCTTTTGAAGTACAGTGGCTTCACATTTTGAGTTGCCAGCAAGTTTGACTCTAGACATCCCATAAAGATATTCGCGTAGTTGTGCCCGATATTGGCTCCCATTAACGTTCCGCTGACGTGTACGTAATTGAACCCATCAAACTCAAAATTGTTAAGCTCAAGGATAAGGTGAAGGCAAGTTTCAAGGGTGAGAGAATCGATATGTTTTTCACCCTCCGACTGCTCATACGCAGATGATATAGCGGTGATTCCATCCGCATACCCGCCGCGGTGGCTCAGTGGCTACGGCGTTGCGCTGCTGAGCACGAGGTCGCGGGTTCGATTCCCGGCCGCGGCGGCCGCTTTTCTGATGGAGGCGAAAAGCAAAAACGCGCGCGTGTACGAGATTTCGGCGCGCGTTAAAGATCCCCAGGTGGTCAAAATTAAACCGAAGCCCTCCACTACGGCGCGCCTCATCGCCTGCGTTGCGTCGGCGCGTTAAACTCCCACAATCAATCAACCAATTCCATCCGCATGCGGAATGCTAGTGTATAGCGACACGACTTCCAGGGTAACACGTAACAGTTGTTGGGAATTCATGATATCCCAGAGGTAATTTTTTTTATCCTTAATGAAGGATGGAGAGCCGGGGTAATGTCGCGAATAAGAGAGTCGACATAGCGCAAGAGGTTCTCAGTGACAGTACCAATGCCAGAAACCATAGGGCGACCTGGGTGGTTATCTTTATGAATCTTAGGAAGGAACTAGAATCTACCGGCTACTGTACTTAAGGGGATAAGAGGACGAACAGTTGTGTCGGTTATTTCTTGATTTTGAACAAGCTCAGTGAGTTTATCTTTGACAATTAGCTTATAATCATAGTCGGATCACTAGGGAGCACTTTGTAGAACGTCGATTCTTATAGCTGTCTCTGAGCGTCGTTGACATAGTCAGCTTTGTCGAGGATCACGATGGCGCCTCCTTTATCGGCTGGTTTGATTACTATTTCGGGGCAACCGGCGAGTTCCCCCAGGGCTTCCTTTTCATTGTTTGGGATGTTGCGGCAGAAGAAGATTTCCTTTTGGTATGCTGCTCGTACATCGCGATGAGAGGCTTGCAGGGCCCTCTATCATCCAATCTTTGCTCGTATTATGCTAAGTGCAACGAATGCAAACCCAATTTTCCTGCCACTAACATTTTATTTAGGCACCGTGATCAAACAACCCGCGAAATCATGGATGCATTCCACATAGCAGAAGGAGGTGATAAGTGTGTAAGCCAAACAAAGAGATTGCATATCTGCGGGTGCCTTGCCTGTAACATACGTATAGTATCAAGTTGCGTTTTCACAGTGACCTTTGTAATCTTGTTTCGATCATTCGCAGTGTCTTTTTATTACTTTTATTGTTTGTGTTGAGTGTTTATACGCGCCCTTCTTGATATTAAAATTTAGTTGTTAGACCAGCGGCTGTCCTTGTGTTGCACTTCCTTCGTCTTTGTCTGAGTTCCCGCTGGGTTTATCTTAGAATGTCTTTCTAACTAGCCCAGTTTGCAACCCTCCTGGACGTCAAAACAATATATGCCCATGCACGCCTAAGCCGCACATCTGGCCATACACATCCGTTCTAAGAGTCAGGTGATCAAAACGTGAGCTTCTGTTGGCTTCTGTTGGTTGGAGGTAAGGGTCGCGCACAAAAGCCGTCAGACAGGCAGTTTCGACAGGAAATTAGTGTACATTCGTATACACAGAGCAAAAAAAAAAAAAATCAGGAAAAAAAGAAAAGAAGGAAAAAAAAAACACCGGGTCATACAAGTCATTAAAAGAAAGATAACAGAATTCAGGTGCACGCGCATGACGCGCACCTGGAGATACACATCTGGTCGGCACATGGTACCAGTTCAGGGAACGCCGAGGCGATCGGCAACGAATATTTGAATACAGCAATACAAAAAAGGAAGGGGAGAGGAACGGAACCACACATGCTCGCGTGCACAAATCGATTACAAGGTGAGAGTATCAAAGCTAACAATGGTACCGCAGCCTTCTACCCAGAACATAAAGCCCAGACTTCCTGGTCAAATTTGGTTCAGTGAAGCCACTGTGCTACAAAACGCGTAGCTAGCACTAAACTATGACTGTCTACGTGGGGGGGGGGGGGGTCTCCAACTGACGCGAGAATGTTATCGAGGGAAAGAAATAAACAGGCATAACACTATCCTCAAGAATGCAGAATTCCAGCATATGAATAAGAAGGAGAGGGGACGAGAAGGCGAAAGCCAAAATTTTAATCGGAGGAAAGAAACGTCAATTTCCAATAACTGTCATTGATGCCAAACGACGCTGACTTAAACTTATAGATGAGGTAGAACTCACGAACCTCGCGTACATGATGCGTTTTAGAACTATATTAGAGAATTGTGGCCTTCAGCGGTTTAAAGAATGACCAGGAGTTTTAACATTCTATGATAGAAGTAAAGAAGGGCAGGTTTTTATATGAGAGCGGGGATTGTTAAACCTCTAATGAAAGGGTTTTTCAGTCTGGCCGATGGGTTCTTAGCCGCAGAGGGTGCATTCCAGCAGGTGTACGACGCTGGCGAAATTACAGGTAAAGTTTCCTTTTACAGTAACATAATAGTTTGAAGCTGTGCTGGCGGCGCGCTGTGTGGTGGTCCTTTGTGGGCATATCTTACACCGTGGTTTGTTACCGGGCATGCGACCAGTAGTCCGTGGTTGGCTGATGCTGAATTAGGTGATAAAGTCATAGAAATTTTCGCTGCGTCTATAAACAATGCGTGGCGGCTCGGGAAATATTCCTTTTAGGCACTCACTTTGAACAAGGATATTCTGATGTTTCCTCAGTACGAATGCAACTTTCGGGGAAAAGGCCGAATGGGTCAAAACAACGTTTGATTGTGGATTGGGTTTCGGAGCCTTTTTACGGAGAATTTCGGTGCGGTTTAACTGGTTAGCTCGTGTAATGGCGTCGTCGATCCCCTGCTCTGTGTATTTTTGATTCGAGAGAACGGTTTTAGGTTATCTGCTGTTAGAATCGAAATGCACGTGGCTTGTGCATATTCGCTGAAAACGATGAGATCGGCTATAAGGTATTGCTGTCTTGCAGTGCCTGACATGGCTGCTGTGGAAGTGCAAATACTGGTGCGTGTTTGTAGGTTTTCTATAGAGAGTAGTCTGAAGCCTGCCCTGAGAAACTGTGACTGTAACATCCAGGAAATGTATGCTGTGCGTAGAGTAGGAATTAGAGATGGAGATAGTAGGATGCGCAAAGTTAAAAGCCTCAATAAACGTAAGAAGCCATTTCACCACGCTGACATATCATGAATATATCGTACATACCTTTTGAAGTACAGTGGCTTCACATTTTGAGTTGCCAGCAAGTTTGACTCTAGACATCCCATAAAGATATTCGCGTAGTTGTGCCCGATATTGGCTCCCATTAACGTTCCGCTGACGTGTACGTAATTGAACCCATCAAACTCAAAATTGTTAAGCTCAAGGATAAGGTGAAGGCAAGTTTCAAGGGTGAGAGAATCGATATGTTTTTCACCCTCCGACTGCTCATACGCAGATGATATAGCGGTGATTCCATCCGCATACCCGCCGCGGTGGCTCAGTGGCTACGGCGTTGCGCTGCTGAGCACGAGGTCGCGGGTTCGATTCCCGGCCGCGGCGGCCGCTTTTCTGATGGAGGCGAAAAGCAAAAACGCGCGCGTGTACGAGATTTCGGCGCGCGTTAAAGATCCCCAGGTGGTCAAAATTAAACCGAAGCCCTCCACTACGGCGCGCCTCATCGCCTGCGTTGCGTCGGCGCGTTAAACTCCCACAATCAATCAACCAATTCCATCCGCATGCGGAATGCTAGTGTATAGCGACACGACTTCCAGGGTAACACGTAACAGTTGTTGGGAATTCATGATATCCCAGAGGTAATTTTTTTTATCCTTAATGAAGGATGGAGAGCCGGGGTAATGTCGCGAATAAGAGAGTCGACATAGCGCAAGAGGTTCTCAGTGACAGTACCAATGCCAGAAACCATAGGGCGACCTGGGTGGTTATCTTTATGAATCTTAGGAAGGAACTAGAATCTACCGGCTACTGTACTTAAGGGGATAAGAGGACGAACAGTTGTGTCGGTTATTTCTTGATTTTGAACAAGCTCAGTGAGTTTATCTTTGACAATTAGCTTATAATCATAGTCGGATCACTAGGGAGCACTTTGTAGAACGTCGATTCTTATAGCTGTCTCTGAGCGTCGTTGACATAGTCAGCTTTGTCGAGGATCACGATGGCGCCTCCTTTATCGGCTGGTTTGATTACTATTTCGGGGCAACCGGCGAGTTCCCCCAGGGCTTCCTTTTCATTGTTTGGGATGTTGCGGCAGAAGAAGATTTCCTTTTGGTATGCTGCTCGTACATCGCGATGAGAGGCTTTAAAGGGACACTGAAGTGAATTTGTCAAGCTCCCGTTTTTGCTTGCACTGTGTAGACTGGCTCAAATTAGCACACTTTTCATCGTTTTTACGATTCACAAATCGGTAATTATTTTACAAAGCGCGAAAGAAGAAAAACTACCATGCGCGGTTTGCGGCGGCCGCACCAACTAAAGCTGCGACGTTAGGAGGAGCGGGCAGCGTGATTGGACGATACCCAAGGTGAGCAACCAAACAAGTTTCGGTTTCGGTTTCGGGTCTGTAAAACACAACCGTTGGCGTTGTTGGATGGCCATTCTCAATAACTCAGTAATCATCGTACGGCGCTTCTGCCATGTTTTCAGCCGTAAAAATGCATAAAGATAAGCCTCCTAGGACGGCTTGGAATCGTAGCATTCACAAGCCGAAACCTACGCAGTGCATGAACGCCCTCTGCGTACCCGCAAACGCCCAAATGTCATGCGCTTTTCCCCCATATTTGGAGCTTGCCTCCCTCATGCCTGTATCGTAAAAAGCGTGTTCGCACCAGGCCAAGGGTCTGTTCATTCTGGCCTGTGCCCACAGCCTGCAAGCAGTAGGTGCTTATGGCAACAGCATGCCAACGAGAACTCGCTAGCGCGCCAGTACCAGCCTGCGCGCGTTTTGTGAACTAGTTCGTGGAGCCATGAACGTTGCGGCCCCAAAAAAGGTGAACTCAATATAGAAAACATCGGCGGAAAACGCAAAAGTTAACTTACAGAAAAAAAGAGCACGTACCCGTGGGGATTCGAACTCCTGCCTTGCAAAACACTGGGGGTGCCATATCTAGCGCCCCAAACAACTCGGCCACGGCGCGGGATCCGCTAGCCTTGGTAATATAGGGTATATATTGTACAACCAGTTTAGACTTTTATTTAGTTTTGGCATTTCAAGCAGCTTAGGTGCTATTTGTTGCATTGCGCTCGTGCAGTAAGCGTCGGCCGAGTTTCCACAATAGCTCACGTCTAGCAATTGCATTTCGTAGACGGAAAAGCGTTCGCAGGTGCGTAGTCGTGCTGCTGACCGCTGTGCTTGTTCGCCCAGCGCAAAAAAGTGCTTCCCGCACCCTAGTTTTACGCTGTACGGTAAAAATATCAGTTGATTTTATTTCCTTAGTACCTATATTGACTTCGCTGACTCTTCTCCCGCCTTCATGAGGCCTTATATTTTCCTACTGGCATACCAGTCAGCGAAGCATCGCATGTGCGCTTGTGCAGCGCTTGTGGGAAGCGACCTTGACTTGGAGCTAGATACAGTGTACAAACTAACCAAGTAAAAAAAGGCAGATTCTACCATTCACTAACGTGTCCTGGCTTCGTTTCAACTGAGCGAACGAATTGCGACGACCCGTCGGCGGCCGGCGGACGAAACGCTGGGCTGACTGACTCTGTCTGAAGGCCGGGGAGCCGTGCCGTAGTGCGGCCAATTGCGAGCTCGGCTCCTCTCGACGTCACACGAAAACGCCGCAGAAAATGGGCGAGCGTAAAGAGAGGAGGACAGCATTTTCGAATTAATTTTTCTACTAAATAAAATCGCGTAAACGCGCCCAGGGTGGTCGAAACATGGTCTGGGGACTCCGGACTACAATTTGCGCAAGTAATCCCGCAATGTTTACATATCACTTGAGTGTCCCTTTAATGTAGACGTCTAGGCACGCATCGTGCTGCCTGGGAGGGGTCCAGTGCTTATGGCTAGGTAATGCAGTTCGGGCTTCGTCGGTTGGAGGACGGTCATGAAAGTACTCTCGCAGTCTCATATTCCTGGCGAAGTTATCTAAGTCCTTAAAAAGGTGAAGTTCGTTGAAACCGCCAGTTCTCGGGCAAAAGTTTAGACCTTTTGACAGGTCGCTCATCTGATCTGGTGACAGGATAATACTAGAGAGGTTCATCACATTTCCAGCCTTGATAGCTTGGGAGAGTTTACAGAAGTGGGATAAAAATTTGGGTTTGTGTAGGCAGACTGATTAGTACCTGTGGTAATGTGGGCTGGTGAATGGTCAGTATTTGACACGTAATCGCATTAAAGGGGCGATTCTCATGTGCATTTCTAGATAATGGACAGCCATTAGTAGTGGGGCTAACTGTATTCTTAGGGGTGTAGATAGTCATTGCTAGGCTTATTATCTCGGGAAAATTTACTGACTTTTGTTGCGGTAATGGCGGATGCCTCTTCAGATTCTTAGCTGCGTAGAAGGCCCTATTTTCTTTCACTTAGCTCCTTACTAAGAATTTCCTCTTCCTGGCAGAGGGAATGGGACATAGTCTCGTAGTGATTTAGAATTATCTGCGTTAATTGCAAGGATGCGTTGTCTAGCACCTCTTGCCACTTCATCATGTTGGATGGAGATAGTTCGGCAGTTGCAGGTCTCAGCCTAACCCTCAAACCCATGGGGTCTTCCTCGAGCGACAAATATTATGAAAGGAGGTCGCGGGTTCGATTCCCGGCCGCGGCGGCCGCTTTTCTGATGGAGGCGAAAAGCAAAAACGCCCGTGTGTACGAGATTTCGGCGCACGTTAAAGATCCCCAGGTGGTGAAAATTAATCCGGAGCCATCCACTACGGCGCGCCTCATCGCCTGCGTTGCGTCGGGGCGTTAAACCCTAAAATCAATCAATCAATCAATCAATCAATCAATCAATCAATCAATCAATCAATCAATCAATCAATCAATCAATCAATCAATCAATCAATCAATGATCAAATATTATGAAAGTTCGGAAACGTGCAATTCGGAACGCATGCGTTTTTCAGTAATCTTTCTTAATCTTAAGAACTGTTTGACACTGGCTAGGAGGCTGCATTACCGAGTTTTCTGATCGTAGTCCGTAGTGAGTTTGTTGGCGCAGAAGACACTTTCTTGCGGAGGTTGTACGGGGCATGGGCTGGCTTTAGGGCGTCCGAAGGCAGTGCGGATTGGCTGGTGGCGTTTTCCAGAGGCTCGGTGGTTGTGGGGGCTCCCGTGGTCGCTGTGGATCCGGAGGGCGGGCTCGGCAGGCTCTGAGCGCGGCGCACTCTCGGGTTGGGCTGCAGGCGATGTCTCAGTGCTCCCTGGCCGTGGCCTCAGGAGCACGCACGGGTGGAAGGGTGCGGTGGGCGTCCGGGGACTCCAGTTGTAGGTCCCTGGCGCTCAGCCGAAGGTCAATGGCCAGGGTGGTCGCGGGGGCGGCTGGCCGCTTGGCACGTGTGTCCGGGGACGTCGTGGAGGACGTTGGACTGGAGGAGAGCAGATGCAGCAGGGGGAAGTTACTGTCGTATGAGGAAATTGCGGGAACTTGGGTGGCAGTGCATGCGACTTCGCGCCATCCAGGAGGGTTGCAGCGCTGTTGCATGAAGCAAAGGTCGCTGATGTGGCTAGCAAGCACATCCACACCCTCGAAGCTTGGGTGCAGGCCATCAACAGCAAGGACCCGCCCGCCGAGTACTTGCGTCTGATGGCCGTCACCCAAGCTTCGAGTGTGTGGCTCTGCTTGCTGGCAGAGCTTCATTCGATGACTGTTGGTATCTCCGTCAGGCTGGCGACGCTTACGTAACTTGAACGTTAAGAGCATAGGTCGTGGTGATCAAGGGCACCTTTCAGACTAGGGGCTCTTTTCTCGACTTCACAAATTCACCGCTAATTCGCCATGTTTTTTAGGTAAGCAATACGTTACCAATCAGAGACGTGATGCTCGAATAGCTATGATGATATGCACTGTAAGTTTACGCCACGTTTATAAAGATCACATGCAAGCTATCAAATATTGCGCATATAAGATAAATAGACACTTGGCGTGTATGAAAATGAGGACGTCAGCTGAGGCTGGCAAGAGAAACACATTTCTTCAGGTTGAAATTGGCGTCAACGCCACAAGGACATCAGGTAGGGTTATTTGCATCATTATACTGGTAGCCCTAGTGGGGCTGTTACAGCGTGGATCTGCTAAAAAGATAAAGAGAAATGACGCTAACAAAGCCTCTTAGCCCTATACAGAGCAGCGTTGTCATACACAACAGGAAGTTAGAAATTGGTGCACAGGTACAATTTGTACACAGTGGCCAAGCTATACCGACTAATGCAGACAAGGAAGAAGTGTTCGACAACAATGTGCAGAGAAACTGCTTGGTACAAACAGAAGAGACCCAGTGGCCAAGCAAAATCCGCGCAAACAAGCAGCAAGTCTTTGGCAAGGATTTGCGGACAAACTATTTCGTGAAATATGTGTTACAGCGTGTTGTTAACACATGAAAAAAAGTGTAAGAACAGAACCGCCCCTATTTCCGGCAGATGGCCTAAAGCCAGGTTAAGGCGCGTTTTAAGCTGAATAGCACCACACAACCTTTTTTGTCGTATCAATTTCTCGCAATCGCTTTTACTAGAGCAGTTGAGCTCTGCGTCAAAGCAAGATTTGTTGCGTTATAACCATCTCGGCCGTCATCGACCACGGCATCGCCTGCTGGTATGCTACAAGTTTATGGCGTAATGGCCAAAAAATCAAAACATCCCCCTCGCGAGGGGCACGATCAAATGCAGAGCATTTCCGCGGGGGGCGTGCCTGCAAGTCTTATGGATTACGTATTGGTTGTTGTTGTAATTGTTGTCTTCCAGCGTAGACAATGTCGATGAAGTCGATGGTGAAACGTGAAACGTGCCGTGAACCCCCTGCCGCGGCTATTGCGCAACGTGGAGAGGCTACGACGCAACGTGGCGCGGCTATGACGCAACACAATCCAACACAATCCACTTTAATCCAACCCAATCCAAATCCAATCCAAGCCAAGCCAAGCCAAGCCAATCCAATCCAAGCCAATCCAATCGAATCCAATCCAATGCCCTTCGCGAGAGAGTGTTATAGCGCCGAAATCGCGCCACCACATGAACGCGAACCGAACGCGGCGAGAGAGGGTGTTGCGAGCGGAGAGAAGGCGAGGAGGACGCGGGGGAGAGGGTGCACCTGTGGCCGACGGTTGAATGAGTCAAGGATATAAGGCGCGTGCGTAACCTTCCATTCTGTGTCGGCTCCGTGGAGCAGTCGGTAAAGTGCCGTGTACCTTGCGTTCCGCCCGCAGAGTCGTGGGATCGAAACCTTATTTCTTTATATAGTGTAGGGTGCGGACTACGTAGTGATGCGGACTACGGACGCAAACGCGGGTGACATCGTGAGTTACTAAAATGCTCTGCATTTAAAAGGACGGCCGTCATTCTGCAGCAGAGAAGATGGCTAGAACGAGCAGTCACCACGATCTCCGGGCCGTTGTCAGTGCTCGTTCGGCATGATTATGCGCGACCACAACACGTATTCTCTGTAGCGGCCCCTGCCATTCGCAGAACTGTAATCCGTGTGGGCGAAAATAAGCACGGATCTCTCCTGATTATAAACCTTGTTTGAGACTTTGTGTGTTTTGTATCTTCGTGTGTTCAGTGCAATGTTATTAATAACTGTAGCTCATAATTTGCGTCTTAATTTCTGCATTTGCTGTCATCTGCTAGCAATGTGTCGCTGCATAACAAGTGTAATGCAGGTTCAGGGGCTTCGTTGAACTACATATGGTACTTTATCTGCTATAAGAAATTGTGCAGCGAAGCCCACCCACCCTTGAGCATTGAGGGTAATTGAGCTTCCCGATTTAGACGATTTTGATTTCATGGCGTAGCACAGCTTGTATTGTTAAATAATACCGATGATGTGGTAGTGCCTCGATGTTGGTCCTCTGGAAAAACCTACCCATGCAACTTTATTGCGGAGCGTCAAAATGGTCAGGACGGTAGGGAAGGCATTTAGTTGTGCAGTTAATCCAAACTCTACATTTTCCGTTTTAATACGCGAAACTTGTTCAGAAAGGCACCATACCAGCTAAGAATAAATCTCAACTTTCTCTACTCGGCTTCTGGAGTGAATATTTTTATTCTGTATTTATGCTCCAGGAGTCAGTATCCCTCTAAAGTAACAGCACAGGCACGTCAAAGCTACTGCCGCACGCGATATCCCGAAAGTGATCTGGTAATGCCTTTCAGCCAACAACTAGCATACCAGCGGCGCGTCGCGTTGAGCGGGAGGGAAACCATACATGTCGGGGGCGCACTCTAAAATCCCGGGTTCGTGCAACTACACGGGGTTTATGGCGCCTTAGGAGCATTGCCCTTTCAGCAAATCCTGGGCACCGTCGTCTTTCGATACGTTACACATGGATTCTTCACCTGCGCGCCTTCCCACCGGTACGTCACACTGGGTAACTGCCCTTATATCACCGTCTACGACGATTCCCACACGCAACGTCTCTTATCGGCTACTCAGTTACATTTCTTCCTGAACGGCTCTTCAGTCACCATTCCAATCGAAATCAAACTGTCCCCGTATCGGCCCAACAGATCTAGAGGTGTAATTGAAGTTGAGTCCAATGAAACAAACGAAGAAATTTTGAAATGGCTTCGCTGTGAACAAGCCAAAATCATCGCATGTCACCGCCTTGGCCGCTCCAGTAGAGCCGTCTTAACGTTCGACTCTCCAACTCTCCCAAAAATGGTCAAATACTATATGGCCATAATCAAAGTGTCACCATATCAACCGCGTCGCATGGTGTGTTATAACTGTCACAACATTATGCATATGTCTCGACATTGTCCTTCGCCAGCAGTTTGACGCAATTGTGGGAAAATGCATCCCGACACTAGAGACTGTGGACCCACCATTTACTGCGTCGTTTGCGATGAGTTGGGCCACATTGCACTGAACCCCACCTGCCCTGGAAGAGTTCCTACGCCACCCAACAAACCCCCTGCCAAGGACCGCCCCAATGGCGTCTCTTGGGCGGATCTTGTGCAGCAAAAAGACATTTCGTTCCCCCGTTTTCCTACTACCCAAAACATTACAAATGAGCCCAAAAATACTCCTCAATTGAAAAACTCTGAGAGCAATATGGCCCATATCCTCGCTGAACTGAATGCCCTTCGTGCGGAAAACCAGCAAGTCAACGCTGAAATCATGGAACTTAAACGAGCCCAACAACCTAGACCCCCGCCCTCCCAACCGTCCTCCTCCCAACCGCCCACTTCGACGCCCCCTTCATCCACAAGGCGCACTAGAAGCCCTAGTACAAAACGAACTCCAACCTCCAAATCTAAAATGGACGCCCAACTCACCCAAGTACTACAAACTATACGTACTGACATCCATCAAGAACGAGTCGCCCGACAGGAAGATTGCAAAAACACGCATGCCTACATCGACACGCTAGTGAATCAACTTCGCCAACTTATACAGCAAGTCATTACTCGCCTTCCGCCCATTGACCCATCCAAAGAGCCCCCGAGAAAGATCCCACCTCCGCGTCCGCAGATTGTCTCATGACTGCTCCAATAACTGCACTGCAATGGAACTGCCGCAGCTTCCAGCCCCAACACACTAGTTTACTGATGAAGATTAAACGAACCCGGCCTTCATTTATTCTCCTCCAAGAAACACACGGAACTCCAAGCATCCCCGGTTACGTTGCACACACAAACCCACCAATCACTCAACTAACACGCGGTCGCTGCAAAGTAAAATCAGCTATCACCCCAGGGTATGCCGCCATTCTTGTACAGTCTCATATCGCGACCTCACCGATCGTCCTCCCTGAGTTCTCTTCCTGTAATCACGAAGTCGTTGCAGTTCTCACACGCCTTCCTACTGGCCGCAAAATTATTCTGGTTTCAGCCTACTATAAACATATCGAGAGTAGCTCACGCTTCTCCGAGTTTGCCTGGATCCCGGCTCTCATCACCCATCACCCAAATATTCCAATACTAGTTGGTGGTGACTTCAACGCCCCTCACCCTCAATGGGGTTACAGCCGCACCTCTGCTCGAGGAAGCTCTCTCGCCGACACCATGGATATCCACAATTTCATTCTTATCAATGAACCATTCCAAAAGACAAGAATTGGCCTTCATAAAGCTCAGGAAGACACAACACCGGACCTCACTTGGGCAACGCCCGGTCTCATCAAGGGCTGGTCCCCATACTCTACAACCTGGGGTAGCGATCACTTCCCCCTCCTTATAACGTTTCATGGAAAGAAAACGCGTACGAAGCAAACCCTATCACGACTTGACTGGGACATTTTCCGCGAACATATAGATCAAAAAGACCCTCCCGCTTCATTCGATGATTTTACGAATCGCATTCGAACTGGTACCCAAGCAGCCACCGAAGAAATCGAGTGCTCTTCAGACACACCGGCCCTCGATGCCCACCTCACAAACCTCTGGAAAAAAGTACACTTTCTCACACAATTGTACCGAACTACCGGCAAACGCCATTCAATTCTTGTCCGCATCCGCCGCCAGTATAAACTCATCACGTCATATGAACGTCACCTTTCCCATAACCACTGGAATAACCTCTGTGCAACGCTCGGTCATGGGAAAGGTCTTCGGGCTCTAAGGAAGATCCACCAAAGTCTTGGCCCTAAGAAAAAACAGCGAATTCCCCTCTTTTCTACTCTCACTCTCACGAAAGACCCTGTCACCGTTGAGCATGATATTATTATGGCTTTCTTCCCCCACGCCCAACTCAATCCCGCTCCCCCTCTTCCATACATACCTATTTCCTCACCGCAGGATGACCTCGACCTTCCCTTCACCTTCAATGAACTTCACACGGCCATTCATCAAGGTAAACCGAAATCTGCCCCTGGACATGACGGTGTAACTTGGAAACACCTCCGCAACTTGCCCAAGACTTCCCTTGTTGTCTTACTTGACCATGCTAACCGCTGCTGGGAAACTGGTGAAGTTCCTGAACCTCTTAAGTTAACTCTCATCTTCCCTATTCCTAAACCCAAGAAGCCTAATACTGGACCAACTGACCTCACAAACCTCCGCCCCATCTCGCTCACTCCTGTGTTCTGTAAACTCATAGAACGGCTCATAAATAACTGTATGACCGATTACCTGGAATATGTACGGCCATACTTTCATCCTGCGCAGACTGGCTTCCGCCCAAACCTGAGCACTCACGATAGCCTCTGGCTATTACGCCGAGTGATAAATCGCTCCCATCATAACCTCTCCTCCCGACCTGATACTAGCAGTGGACATACGTAGGGCTTTTGATCGCGTCAGCCAATCCGCCATATTAGAAGAACTGGCGCACGCCTACCCAAGCGCCCGGGCTCAAATCTGGATCCGCAACTTCCTGAACGCTCGTCCAATACGAATTCAAGGATCGCACCCAGGCTGGAGTCCTCGCACACACTACCTTGACCGCGGGGTACCTCAGGGATCCATACTTTCTCCGATCCTATTTAACCTCGCCATGGCGAGGGTAGCTCGAAATCTCGAGCGTGACTCTGCTGCCCGCTTCACAATATATGCTGATGACGTAACCATATGGACTGAATCAGACGACTTTTTATGCCCGGAAGACATGCAAACCGAACTTCAAGCCGCAGTAAATACCCTTGAATGCTCCTTGGCCACTCTTGGTCTCGAATTGGCTCCTAAAAAAACCGAATTATTACCCGTATTTGGCCACAAACCCCCTCCGCACTATAATCCTCTAACTCTTCTTCTCGCCGGTACCCCTATAACCGCTAGTTTCCAACCCATGCGATTACTCGGAATCCAAATCGGACACAAAAATAGCCCGTCAATATGGCTACAACAACTCAAACCTAAATGGAAAACAATTCAACATGCCATACGTCGCCTGTCGAACAAATTTGGTGGAGCAAGCCAGAAGGCGACCCAAACATTAGCACAAGCTGTCGCCATTGGTACTATAACTTACGCAGCCCAATCCTACGACCTTAACAAAACGCACATGAGAATACTTCAAAATCTGCACAGAGCCACCCTTCGCACCATTAGTGGACTACCCAAACATACTCGTCTTGAGAACCTGCAAGCTGCAGCTGCTCTTCCCCCTTTGGAAAATATCATTCAGGAGCAAGTACATCAATCCCTCCATAAACGCTCATTAACTCATCAAGGTGTCTCCATCATCGCCTGGGACAATCTGAAGCCGTTACAACCCAACGACATCCCACCGCCTTTGGCTCCCTGGAACCGCCCTTCTGTCACGGACTCTACTGCCACCCATCCCGTCCCGCGTAACGCCCACCCCATTCCGCGCAGCCCGCATCAACACCCTCCGTAACAGTAAACGCCCCCAAGAAATTGACATTTACACCGACGCAAGCATAGCTAATCCACTAGTTGGCATCGCATGGACATCACCTGATCTCCCCTCCATCCAAGGCAAACGAACCCTTAATATTCCATGTGCTACCATTCTGGAAGCGGAACTCCATGCCATCATTCAAGCCATCGACTTCCTCATGTTCGACTTTCACTCCTCCGTACCTTCACAAATACGCATCCTGACGGACTCATTCGAAGCCCTAAAGACACTACAAAGTCCCACATCCACCAATCCCATTGCCAACAAAATCCTGCATCAGATCTCCATCCTAAAATCTAGCGGCATCCATCTTCGCATCGACTGGTCGCCTGGACACGAGGAGTCTTCACCGGGGAACCAGGCAGCTCACTCGGCTGCACGGGAGTGCATAACCTCCAGTCCTCCGCTGCTACCCGACTTGGCTCCTCTGCCTCCTGACTCATTACCGCCAGCCATACAGATTCTACGGTACAAAAAAGACAAAAAAGACCGCCTCAAGACCCTCACTCCAACCGGCTTTTTATCTGCTCTACCTCCGCTCCCAAGATCAGCCGAAATTTTTATGAACAAATATTTTGCAAATGCTAGCTTAACCCCAGAGACATTCCGTAAATGGTACACCCCATCCCTGCCGCCTCGATGTCCCTTCTGCGCCTCCCTCACACCCGCCAATCTCCAGCACCTAATTTGGCACTGTCCAAAATTTACGCGTTTCAGAAACTTCAAGCCTCCTCCTCATACATCGACCCTCGAACACTGGAACCCTCCACGCTGACTTTAATTGCGCACTACTCTCTAGAAAGCGGTCTAGCGCGAGCAGTTTAGATCCGTGAGCCTGCTCTCCTCACCCCACGTGGCCTCTTCCGCCTTAAGGAGCCAACCACCTTCAACTTGAACGGTTTATTTTCAAGATGTCCCAAGCCTCGAATATCCCACCCTCTACTCCCACTTCCCCCACTTGACCTAGCGTCTTCCTAATGTAATAAAGGCTATCTCCTCCTTCTTTTTGCAGCAGTATATTCTTCCATAAGAACAGCAGTTTCAGTGAAGGCATAAAGGCAGCAATTCTGCGTCGATCAATTTTATGTTTGACGAAAGGAGCACACTTCAGCATCATTGAAAATTTCTGCGTGCGTACGAAGGCAGCTTAACGCATAGTCCCACGCCTTCCTCCACCGATGACTGGACGCAGGCCACAGGGCTTAGAGAGTGGGAGTGTATGGGAAGTGGAGATAGCACGCTTGCAGATTAGTTTCATCTGTCATTGCTATCAAAGATGCTGGCCGCCATGTAATTAGAAGGTGACGGTACCAGCTGTTGTGGGCACTTTCATATCATGATTTGTTTTTGGACGGCAGAGGCCACCGTCAGAATAGGGAGAAGCTCTAAATCAAGCGGATTGTTTTTATCTGCTATATATTTTTCAGCACCTGAGTTACCGAAACTATACGACAAATCATATTGCACGTGAGCCAGCGACGAGTGCGTCAGTGACGCCTCTTTGCTCCCCGATGAATTGTTGAGGAACGGCGCGCTGTATATATACTACGTCGATGCAATTCTAAACCCCGTTGGTTGAAATGATGGCCATTCCTAAGTGGGTGCGATATGTCTTGCAGCTGGAGGAGACGACCCGTGATGGCGACCTTCACGGCTGCAGAATAACGATGGTCGTCGCAGAAAAAATCACAATTTGTTCTTGCTTCGCTGCATCAACCATTTCGCCCGCGCCAAAAAGAAATCTCTAAATCGTATCATAGCCGCTGTATTAGTTATTACAGTTCAGGGCCACTGGCACATTCGACTGCTTTGTTAGCGCCGGCTCCAAGCCAGTTATAGACCATGCACTGCCACCTGATGCAATTCGCGCCACAAGATGTGGGGTCGAATCCTCTAATGCGAAGAGTGTCGTTTCCAAGCGACGCGGTGTTGACATGAAAATGCACGTATTCGGTATTTCGTGCGTCGCTTTTAGGGGCGGAAAAAGGGGTAAAATCGTACGGCGCGTCCCAGGAGGTGGACCGGCAGCCACGGCGCAGAACGACGGGGGCTAGTTTCTCACCGTGGCTGCAGATGCGGCTCCTAGAACGTGCCGTAGGTCTTTATCCCCTTTAGCGCGCCCGCAACTGATGCCTTAACCCAAGGATGCATTCATTTGCATGCTCTCCCAACGTCCCTTCAAAAAGACGCGCGTTCCTTTAGAGAAATCGGCCATGTACTCTCTTTGCTCCTAAAACATAGGGTCAGACACAGCTGTAAGTTTGGTTCGCACGCACTAGACTGCGGGAATCGAGCACAATTATGCCCGATACTTTCTATTAGGACGGAAAGCCGTTATCAAGATAGGAGACATAGCATGAGAGACCATCGACCGGGGGTGCGGTGTTCACCTTGAGGAGTTGTCATGCCTCCTTTAGTGTTCGTCCAGCTAAGCACCTAAGTATATTTTTTTGACCCAACAATCCATGATGCCATCTCAAGGTACGGTCGTTCTAATCTACGTCACGCAGTACCAGCTTTAAGATTTGGCGGGCGCCATTAGTGAGCGACTGTTCCCAGTGTTTACATTCATGTATGTTTTATTTTATGACTGCATTTTATTTCCTTCATGATTGATATTGCCTGCCATACCCAATACCTTGAAAGTGGCCTTTAAAATGTGTATAGATTATGATGATAAAGATGTTGACAGTAAAACGTTTTAGGAACAAGTGACATTGGTGAAGTATCTTTCATTATGTAAAATTAAAAAAAAACCTTTTCGGGCCTCTTCAACAGGGTTTAGGGGCCCTGTGCAGCTGCAGTGCGAAAGTATTTTAAACATCCATAATGTATCCAACAACACAGGCTACGTTTCTAAGGAAAGATATGCCACAGTCTGCACTGTGGTATAGTGATTGCGGTCACTTTCCATGTATGTAATTTGCCCTTCAGCATCAGGGTTCGTGAACGGGCTGGACTGGCTCCGCGTGTGACGATGGATATCAGAAAGAGTGCCTTTGGGTACACAGAGTTGGTCAATGTTCGAGGATGTTCGCTTTAGACTGAATGAGAGCGCTCCACAGAAAGCTCAGCCCATAAGTCTGTTTGGCGGACCTCTTTCGAAGCGCTTGTTTGTATCAGTTGAAATACCTTAGATTAGATAACGAAAAAAAAACTCGTTCCTATAGGTTCTTCGTTGTGATGTATGGTACCTCATATTACAGTAGTATGCTGAGGGAGCTGCTACCACCAATTTTCCTAATGCGTATTCGGTGGAACAAGCGAGCTTTTGCGGTGTTTTGAACCATGTGCTGTAATGGGCGTTCAGTGGCGGTGCCGTCTCGCACTCCAGGACGTATTGTTCGGTGATTTTTTACGTTATCGTCAAGCGCGAATGTGTGGCTGTCCGTGGTTTGGCAGTGTACCTATCGGCCGTGTAATAGATATCCGACACTCAATACATTTCGTCACTGCTTTGATGGTGCACAAAGTGTTCCTGTATATTAGCATATTGTAATGCGAAAGAGTGGCGTATACAGAAATATTTTCCCCGGTCAATGCACACCCACCTCCGGCAAAAGAAAAAAGAGAGATCCTGTGTCCCGACGAAATTTCAGTCATTTCTTGGTGTATAAACCGACACCCTTATTGTTATTTTTGTTTTAATTTGCAGTATATTCAGGCGGTGTGTAAATAGCCTAGAGGAAAAAAAATGCAAGAAGCTAACACTAATGCATAGGGCTCGTTGGTAGCACAGCTGCACAGAACCTTCAAGACCATCACGACGGTTTAAGTCCATTGTTGCAGCCGCTTTTGCTACTTCTTTGCTGTCACAACGGCCGTCATTGTTTCTATAAATACGAGCTTCCTTCATTTCTTTGGATGTCACCTTGGAGGGCCGTGCGCTATGACGTGTCTTTTTCGTTCCCAACAAGTGTTGACATGATTACGGCGAATGCTGGAGTTTTTTGGTCAATCTTGGCCAATCTCCCTAAATGGGTATGCTTGGCTTGACAAGCTTGCCCAGGCAACTGTGGGCGGTCGTCGCGAGGCACGCACACACGAGCGCTCGGCATTTTCTTGATTTTTGCATCAGCCGGGCAGTCGCCGCGAGGCGCCAGCGGACGCGAGGCGTGCGCGCATGTGCAAGTTCTCGGCAATTTTTTGGCATTTTTAACTGCAGACACTAAAAATTATGATTTGCTAAACAACTAGGCTTTTAAACTAGGGGAGAAGAAAAGGGAGGGATGGATGGATGCGGTTCCCAGAAAATTTCGGGGCAGTTCTACACCCCTGCCACCTTGGTACGTTCCTGATGTGAAACCTGTAAAATGCCTATGGCGCAGAAACTTCTGTGTACGGCGTACGGCGTCTGTAGCAACCACAGGACTCCCAAACCTCCCAAGCTTACACAATCCGGGACGGCCTACAAGTACTAACACGTGCTCATCTTGAAGCCTCGGGAGGTACTACTTTATAAATCGGTACAGATTCCATGGCGGACATGTGTAGTTTACACCGAGTAACTAACAACCCTTCTCTTTCTAAGGACATTCATGAGAAACTGGATACGTTCCACTGCCCTCTTCGGCTGTCATGGGTACGGCGAAATACAATCTCCGCTCACATTGCGGCGGAAGGTGCCAGCCACCCTGCATTCGTTCCCAGGCCATTGCCATTACTGACCTGATAACATTACTGATAGGAAAATTTCTTCAACAGAAATAAGACCTCCGTCACGTCACACGTGCTGTAATCCCACCATGTGGAACGGACCTTCCCAGTAGAATCGCTCGCTGGGATGAGCCTTGCTGCGAAGTATTCATGTTGCTGTAGCCCTCTCTCCTCCTGTGACCCGGGCGTGGCAACCACGCCATCATGCGCCGTTCACACAGAACTTCCCCTCCTGCACAACTACTGCCGAAGATGCGGATACCTACGGTGGACGTTCCCTTCATTAGAAGGGGCCAGAACGCGCCACCTACGAGCCACAGTCCGCGACCCTGGCAGACCACCTGACGTCCATCGGTGGATATGGAGACCCCACCACCACTTCATTCTTTCGTTTCTCCACGAGACGGGAGTTCAGTGATATATGTAATGTAGGCTTAATGCCCTAAGGCATACTATCGCAACAAAAAAAGCAACGATTTGATAGCACATCTCCACAACGAAGCATTGGCGCGTGCTTCTTCGCATTGGTGGTGGTAATATGCATTTCTTATTTACAGCGGATACAAAGACGCCTTGTTAGGATACGGCTGGACGTCAGCACACGGAGGGCCGAGCTTCGAAGGTTGGTCAGTGCTTCAACCACGGTGGAGCACACTCCAGCAAACTAAGGGGTCGGCACAGCGTACGATGGCGTCCACAATACCGTAATGCACGTTCGGCTCACACTAACGAGTAAGACTTGAACGTATACCTGTACTCAACCTTCACGACCATCACAACGTCACGCCGCAAAGTCCACGATTGCAGGTGATTTGCTTCTTCTTCGCTACCGTAACGACATCAGCTCCACCATTTTTGCTGTAAATTAGAGCTTTCTTCAATTCTTGGGAAGTTAAATTCATTGAACATCACCTTGCAGTTACGTACGCTAGGGCGCGTCTTTCTCGTTCCGAGATAGTGTTGCCACGATTGCGGCGAACGCTGAAGTTTTTTTGGCAAATATTGGAGAATATTCCTGTGTGGGTATGCTTGGCTTGACAAATTTGCGCAAGGGGTGCATGTCGGTCGCGGCGTGGATATGCTGATTAAATGTGCGAAGTACGAATTTTCGCATACAGCTCATTAGTTCAAAGCGGTGATTAATTTGACGACCAATTTTAGGTGCACTAAACACCCGTACCCTCCCGATTTTTCATTGAATCCCAAGCAACCATTCTAAAACCGACCAAGCATTGCTTAAGGCCGCCCCGGAGTTTACATTGTTAGATTACTGTCACACACTAGAAGTCCGTGTTCACCACATCAAATGCGTTGTCGACTGCGAGCGGTTAACGCGTTTAAATCTCGCTAGTCATTCACGTCTGCATGACATCATGACTCCGGCTAATCAAACGCAAAAATTTTGGTAGGTATGTCGGTCTGTCGATCCCCCGAGTCAGCGGCCCGGCAAAAAATTGAAAAAACGTTTGAACGAGACGTTTATATTGCTACAGTGCGTCAGTATCCAAAGAACGAAATTTTAGTACATAGCCACAAGCGTTGCGGACATGTGTTAGGGTTCAGCTCGGAAGAAGAAGAGGTTCGTACTAGGTCCAAACGCGGTGCTCGCTTACCTGTGCATATGTGTGCGAAATACACCTTCATTTTCAAGTATTCCTCTCCGTAACATCTTGATGGAGTTGCCCGAGATCCTTTTGCTCTCGTCTTGGCTCTCAAATTCTCAAGGCTTCGTGACCCTTCATCACGTTACTCCGCAGCGGGCGTCATATTCACCCTGCCACCATGGCTCCGCCCAGCGAGTCGGCGACTCCGCTGGTTGTCGTTACTCAGCCCCGCGAGCATAGTTTCTTCACCGGCACTGACAACGTGGACTTCGATGATTGGATTAAGCACTGCGAGCGGATCAGCAACCACAACCGTTGGGACCACACTATCATGCTCGCCAACCTCCCTTACTGCTTCAGAGGTACGCCATCACGTGGCATGAGACGAATGAAGCCATGCTCACAAGCTGGGACCATTGTAAAGCCAAGCTTTTGGAAGAGTTCGGCAAGCTTGTCGCCCGTCAGCTAGGTGCAAAAAATTGACCGCGTATCTGCTCCTTTTGTTGCAAATGTCGTCAAAAGACGATAGTCTTTGTAGACATTTGCCTAGAAAATGCCCCCTTTGCTTTCCCGCTCACCTCTCATGCTGTTCCTGTACCGTCGCGCTCCTCACAAGGTAAACACGCTAAAGGTTTGCGCAAGGCGATTTGAATTTACCATGTTCCACTGCTACAGGCCGGGTTCCTCAATGCCAGCTGTGCAGTACGGCGGAGACGCGCGTGAATGGGGGCGGCCGACTACAATGTTTATAGGACCGCGTGACCGTGCTCCACATGCGTCCCAAGCAGAACGTGGAACCTAGCTAGTGGAACCTTTCGTTGCTGTTGCCGCGTGATGTTTCATATGCCGCCATGAGGCGGCGGTTTTCTGCAGTAGATGCAGAATATCATTTGTTATCTTAAAACCAAGCATCCATGAATTTTTCAATAAAGGAACACTGTAAATATTCCTTGTGTACGAATTTCCTGTCTTATATTTGCGTAATGTCTTGTTCTTGTTCAACAAAGTTGACAAGTATGAACACATAAACCGGGCTTAGACGTTTACATTTGGCTGTGAGCATATAAGACTATTGCGCAAAATCAATTTTACTTTGGCCGGGTGGCTGAATCGAGTTACAGACGGACAGACAGACAGACATACAGACAGACCAAAATTTCTGGGTTTAAGTAGCCCAAGAAAGACTATCGTCTTTAAAAGTGAACTTGCCTCCCGTTTCCAAACGTCAACCGAGCCGTACGTCGCCTACATCCACACGACGTTCTGGCTCTCTGCCGTAAGGTCGATGCCAGCATGAACGAGCAGGACAAGGTCGGGCATGTGCTCAAAGGAATAGCTGATGACGCTTTTCACTTGCTAATATGCAAGGACTGTACGACAGTCGATGCTATCCTGTAAGAAGGCCGGCGCTTTGAGAAAGCGAAGAGCTGGCGCATCACGCAGCAGTTCCAACGGCTGCCGATCACCGCTGCTACTTCTTGCGACGCACCGGCCCCCAAGTAGTTTTCGCGCGCGCCTTCTTTCCGCGACGCCCTTGAGCACACCGTCCAAAAGATAGTCCGCCGAGCACTTAAAGCGACTGCTCCTGCCGAAACTATGCCCCAAGTTGTCAACAGCCCTGTTCCAGCCATTTCGCTCATTCACGCTGTCGTTCGTGACGAAATTTCCAACATGGGCTTCCAGCCAGTGTCCGGCGTAACTCCTGCTCGCCGCCGCAGTTATGCCCCACCCGGACCACGCACTGCGTACGGCCGTACGCGCTAACGAAACCCCGCTGAGTGGAGAACACCGGATGACAGGCCGATTTGTTTCACGTGTTGGCGTGTTGGGCACGTCACTCCCTACTGTCGGAACCGCTGGTCCTCCAGGAGTACCTTTTAGGACGACTTCCGCCGCAACGATGGACACCGCCCCCCTACTATAACCCCGCAGCCCCAACGTGAGACCCAATTACCAGCAGATGCTCCACCGGAGAGTACAACCTCTCAACGCCGTCGCCCGTCTCGCTCCCCGGAACCTCGTCTACTTTCGCCGCACCACTCTCGCCGTTCATCTCCGGGAAACTAGCTGATGCAGCTCCCGGAGGTGACGCTGCATCAACGACCGACCAGGCAAACGCTCTTTTGACGTTGCCGGCTAAAGACCATTTGGTAGCAGTTGAAATTGATGGCCGAGGGTTAATTGGTGTATTCATGGGAGGTTGTGGCCGTTACTACGCCAGGGTGGCCAATCCTGCTCTGGTGAGGGAGTGCATTACCGGCAATGGTCGCCGGGTTCAGGCCGCACCCCAAGCCCCTTTTGTGCAATTCCATCAATACGCGGATTTTTTTTTATCCGGTAGGAATTGTCCGTCACCGGGATTCGAACCCCGGTCCTTCTGCACGCGAGGCGGGTGTTCTACCTCTACGCCTATGATGTGGACGTTCTATGAAGATGTGGAATCGGCAATGGCTAAAGTAAAAACGCAGTATACCGTAGTTATGGGGGACTTCAATGCTAAAGTAGGCAAGGTTCAGGCTGGAGACAAGGCAGTTGGGAACTATGGTCTGGGATGTAGAAATATCAGGGGGGACCTACTAGTTGAGTTTGCAGAACGGAATAACCTACGCATAATGAATACCTTCTTCTGTCAACGGGAGAGTCGGAAGTGGACCTGGAGGAGCCCGAACGGGGAGCACAAAAATGAAATAGACTTCATATTATGCGATAACCCTGGCGTCGTGCAGGATGTGGAAGTGCTCGGAAGGGTAAGGTGTAGTGACCACCGCATGGTAAGATCTCGAATTAGGCTAGATTTGAGGAGGGACCGCAACAAGCTAGTACGAAAGAAGCCGATAAATGAGCTAACAGTAAGACGTAAAGTAGAAGAATTCAGGATCGCGCTGCAGAACCGATTTTCCGCCCTTAACGTGGAAGCCGAGCTTACGACACAGGAAGCCAGCGACAACCTTGCACGCATTCTCACGGAGTGTGCAGTAGAAGTCGGGGCACGATGGCTGGACAGGATACTGGTAAACTTTCTCAGGAGACGAAAGACCTAATCAGGAAACGGCAAACCATGAGAATCTCCACCGCAGCTAACAGAATAGAACTAGCAGAGCTCTCGAAGTTAATCAATAAGCGTAAGAAAGCTGACATACGGAAGTATAATATGGAGAGGATCGAATACGCTGTAAAGAACGGAGGTAGCCTGAAAGCAGTGAAGTGACGTCTTGGCGTGGGGAAAAATCAGATGCATGCACTTAAGGATAAGCAAGGCAATGTCATCACAAATAGGGATAAAATAGTCACAGTGGCCGAGGATTTCTATAGGGATCTGTACAGCAGCCGGGACATACAGGATAATGCCGAACGAGACAGTAGTTCAGAGGAGATAGACATCCCACCAGTAACGACCGAAGAAGTAAGGAAGGCTTTGAAAGAAATGAAAGGGGGCAAAGCACCTGGTGAGGATCAGATAACAGCAGACCTCTTGAGGGATGGCGGAGAAATTGTACTTAAAAAACTGGCAAACCTGTATACGCAATGCCTAATGACCGCAATGGTTCCGGAATCTTGGAAGAACGCGAACATCATCCTAATCCATAAGAAAGGCGACATGAAGGACTTGAAAAATTACAGGCCGATCAGCTTACTGTCAGTCGTCTACAAGGTATTTACCAAGGTAATCGCTAACCGTTCTCTGCAACCTTAGATTTCAGTCAACCTAAAGAACAAGCAGCTAGGGTTCCGTAAAGGTTATTCAACAATGGACCATATTCACACGATCAATCAGGTGATAGAGAAGTGCGCTGAGTATACTGAACCCCTATATATAGCCTTCATAGATTATGAGAAAGCATTTGACTCGGTCGAAACCCTAGCAGTCATTCAGGCATTACGGAACCAGGGGGTAGATGAGCATTATGTAAGAATACTAGCAGATATCTATAATGGGTCTACAGCTACCATCATCCTCCATAGGGAGAGCAGTAAAATACCTATAAGGAAGGGTGTCAGACAAGGAGACACAATCTCTCCAATGTTATTCACAGCATGCTTACAAGAAGTATTCAGAACGTTGGATTGGGAACAGGTGGGAGTAAGGGTTAATAGAGAATACCTCAGTAACCTCAGATTTGCTGATGACGTTGCCTTGCTAAGTAACTCGGGGGACGAATTGCAAAGTATGCTTTCCGCACTGGGCGAACAGAGTAGAACCGTGGGCCTGAAGATTAATATGCAGAAAACTAAAGTAATAATCAATAACCTCGGGACAGCACAGCAGTTTGAGATAGATGGCGAGGCAGTGGAGGTGGTAAGCGAATATATATACTTAGACCAAGTTGTGACCCCAGATCCCAACCATGAGGCAGAGATAATTAGAAGGGTCAGAATGGGGTGGGGTGCATATGGCAGACATTCTCAGATAATGAATAGCAGCCTACCATTGTCGCTGAAGAAGAAAGTGTATGACAGCTGCATCTTACCGGTACTCATCTACGGGGCAGAAACTTGGAGGCTCACTAAGAGGGTTCAACTTAAATTGAGAACGACTCAGCGGCCAATGGAGCGGAAAATGATAGGTGTAACATTAAGGGACAAGAAGAGAGCCGACTGGGTCAGGGAGCAAACTGGTGTTAAAGACATATTAGTAGAAATTAGGAAGAAGAAATGGACGTGGGCAGGGCATGTAATGCGAAGGCAAGATAACCGCTGGTCATTAAGGGTAACATAGTGGATCCCTAGAGAAGGCAAGCGTTGCAGGGGGCGGCAGAAAATTAGATGGGCAGATGAGATCAAGAAGTTTGCGGGGATAAATTGGTCACAGTTGGCACAGGACCGAGGTAATTGGAGAATAATGGGAGAGGCCTTTGCCCTGCAGTGGGCGTAGATAGGCTGGTGATGATGATGATGATGATGAAATTGATGGCCTACCTTTTAATGCCCTAATCGATACTGGTGCCCACATCTACGTCATGAGTGCACAGCTGCGCTCTCGTCTCCGCAAGGTTCTCACACCTGCCCTTTCGCACGTTCGCATTTCTGACGGAGGAACTTCGGCTGTCGCTGGTATGTGTACCGCCCGAGTAAGCATCGGGGACCATCCCGTCACTGTTATGTTCTGTGTTCTGGACAAATGCCCTCAGGACGTCATTCTCGGCCGTGATTTCCTCTCAGACCATTCCGCAATATTCGACTGTTCGACGGGTCTGCTACGCCTTGAGCTCCCACTTTCCTCCAACGACCACGCCCCTCCTTCCCTGCGCTTACGCTCTGATGAGCACGTTCGCTTGCCGCCTCAAGCCGCTACTTATGTCCCTTTCTCTTCAAGCATGCCCGTCCCCGATGGAGACTACGTCGTAGCGCCCGTCCTTGACGTTCTGCTCACCCGAAACATCACCCTTCCCCATACTATTGTCGCCATACAGCAGAGTCACGTCTCCTTACTTTTCCTGAACTTCGCATTCCACACCCAAGTTCTTCCTCAAGGAATGACTGTCGCTACTCTTTGTCCGGTCTCCGATTTCGGTATTTCTGCTTTTACTGTAGACCCCATATCCCATTCGCCTGCTTCGCCCGCTACACCCCCCCCCCTAAATTCAACGCTATGATTAGCCCTGAGCTTTCCCTAGATCAGGTACACCTTCTGCGTGAGCTCTTGGCTTCGTACGGGGATATTTTCGAATTCGAAAATCCAGTGTTGGGTCTAACTAGCCTCGTGACTCATCGAATCGACACAGGTGACACCATCCCCATCCACAGGCGCCTTATCGGGTATCTCGCCCTGAACGGCACGTCATCCAAGCCGAAGTTGACAACATGCTGTCCAAGGATATTATCGAGCCTTCGTGCAGCCCCTGGGCCTCAACAGTGTTGCTGGTAAAAAAGAAAGATGGCACCTGGCGATTCTGCTTCGATTACCGGCATTTTAATCATATTAAAAGAAAAGACGTCTACCCCCTACCCAGGATTCACGATACTTTTGGCACTTTACACGGTGCTAAATATTTCTCTTCTATTGACCTTCGATATGGCTACTGGCAGATAGCTGTTGATGAGATGGACCGAGAGAAGACCACTTTCGTCACACCAGACAGCTTTTACCAGCTCAAACTATTGCCGTTCGGACTATGCAATGCTCCCGCAACATTCCAGCGAATGATGGACTGTCTTCTGCGCGGTTTCAAATGGTCAACATGCTTATGTTACCTGGACGGTGTAATAGTGTATTCACCCTTTTTTAAAACGCATCGTCAGCACCTTTCAGACGTCTTCATAATTTTTCGACGTGCGGCCTCCAGCTGAACTAAAGAAATGTCCCTTTGGCCGCCACTACATAACCATCCTTGCATAGGCGTGTGCACGGGGGGGGGGGGGGGGGGGGCAGGAGGGGCGGCCGCCCCCTCTAATCATCTAGGGGGGGGGGCGCAAAGTTGGCCACGCCGCGACGCAGCGCCAGGCGCCAACCCGTCTATGGCCAGCCGTCGGCGAAAAACCATCCTCGCCCCTTGAAACGGCCGCCGCGTCGGGCTTGTAGAGAACTATTGAATGATCGCGAAAGAAAATCATCACGTGACGCCGAGTGACGCCGCCACGCATGGAAGGTGCCAGTGAAGTCTAGAGCGTTCGCTAGCTTCCACTGTGGTGCACGCTAAAGAAGACACAAGAACCTTATGGAGGCCGGGCGGCGGGTGCGTGGGTATAAAAGGGTACCGTGCAGCGGCGGGGAGTATAGCCCGGGATACATGGACCCAACGATGGAGGGTCGAGTCGACTGGCCGGTTCAGCTACCTCGACCCCTCCCGCGTTTATATGAACCCCGTTCAAAGAATCGAGGTGAGGGGAGCGGAGGTATTCCCGAAAAAGAGTTACCGTATTTTCACGATTCTATTGTGCACCCTCTTTTGCTAGAAGGCAGCCTAAATATTTGTGTGCGCGTTATATGCCGGCTCAAAACCGAAATGGGCTTTAAAGCGGCCGCATCATTGTCATGCGGGGGACACGAAGTCCCCCCAAAATCCAACTTAATCCAATAAAAACAATCCGTCAACGCCACGTGAATGAATTTCGGCGCACTAATTCCTCAATGGCATGCGGCGTACCTTGGTCAGCTGTTGCACCTTTTTTTTATGCTTCTGAAATTAATCCGTAACACCTACAATTATGAAGATCAAAACACTTGAAATCGCAGAGTTTCAATGCTCCCCGGTATGACTTTATTTCCAGCAGGAGCTCGATGAGCAATCTTATGAAGCTCAATCATTTTTGGCTTCCACAGCTGCGTACGCCAAATAAAATATCCCTCTTCTAGGTACGTGGTGTCATCTCTTCTTCATGTGCTCAGTACCGTCAGTGTCAAATTATTTTTTTTTTAATGTTCCTTCGCGAACTTAGCCGCGCGTTACGATGGGGGGGGGGGGGGGCGCATTAGAACCGCGCAAATACGGTATTCTGCTCCCCGCGGCCCGTCGACTCAGCCCGACGGAGCCAACCCGGGTGTAGGCCCGTTCGTCACATGGCGTTTCGTAATGGGCCGTTTGGTCACATAAGATCATTCGTCATAGGCCGGTTCGTAATAGGCCGTTTGGTCACATGATCATTCGTCATAGGCCAGTTTGCCACTTAGGAAAGTTCATCACAGGAACGCAAAAACAAAATTCGTGGCTTTTTTAGACGTAAGAGGTGATGAGGCATAACTATAACTACTTTGCACACCTTTTCGCAGTACCGGTCCTCTTAGCGGCCGCCACGGCGATCCTAAACTGGCAGTAAGGCACGCCCCAAAAAATATTTGGCTTTCGGGGAACCCGTGCATGCATTATCCTGGTCCTGCAGTCCATACCGCTCCCACCCGCCTTACTTGCCTGCGCCTGCTACCTCACGGTAGCAGGCGCAGACTCGCGTGACTAATTTGCAGTTGCCGTATAGCACTCCTTTTTCTTCACTTTTTTCATTTTCGTTGCTCCCTCACTGGTAGCCAAGGGCTCACAGCGTGGTCATTTTTGCCCCTTTCCTTAAAAAGCCTTTTTTGTGTGCACATAAGAACTCAATCGAACTGTCCGAAAAGAGGATATAAAAACGTGCAGCCCTATAGGAGGCAAATCCGCTCCCCAAGCAGCTAGCTGAGGTTGCGCCCTTTGTTTATTTTGCCCAAGAGCTACTGCCAAGAATTGCAGACCGGCGCCCTGCGCATGCGCTGATGGCTACTGGAGAAAGGTCCATCAAATAATTTGTTGCACCACTTGTATTAAACCACTAATAAGTGACAAGAAATGGCCCATGTGAAATTTCTAAGAACGAAAAGGTCGGTGCTTCCGCTTTCCCTATTACGGGACTACTTAGAACCAGACGCCTGGCCCGTCTTCCAGGAAGTTTGTTGGGCTACGTCGCTGTCTTACTTTTCTGTCTTGGGTTGTTGAATTCGTATCTATAATCTTGTCCGAACACGTCACCCTACTTTCCCACTCTGGCTTGCATTCTTTGTTGAGCTTGGCTCGTCGCACCGAGGCTGCGGCGGAGGAGAAAGCCGCCTCGCGAAATTCAGGAGCGGAGGACACACGCAATAGAGGCTCCCCTTTTTCCTAGAAACCCGCGCGAAACGTGCGGGGGACACATGTGCGGAGATTGACGCGTCCCCGAGCGCTTTTCCCCCCCCGTCCCAAACCGGTCCTGTAGCCTTCATGAGTGCTCCTGAACGCTACCGGACGGGTTTCTAGACTGTGCTCCGCTGATCTGTCCCGCCGCGTTGAAGTCAGCCGCGGAGATGGCGAACTACTTTGAAGTGTGAGTCGTTCGGTCGGTCGAAGAAGACGTGTTTGGTCATGGATCGTGTCAGTCGATCTGGAAGAATCGAGTGACGACGTCGTGGGAGCTGCGACGACTTTGAAGAGTGCCTCCGGGAAGAGTGGCATTCGGGACCAACGACGAAGGGAACGGCGATCAGGGCTGGAGTTTACGTGAGTGTTTTCTTTAGGAGAATCATTCGAGTTGCTTTACAAGAGTTGCAGATTGGACTAACTTTTCGAATATTTAGGACTTTAAGTGTTCTCAAATAGGTTGTAGTGCATGCGATTGCATTTGTAGCGTGATTTGCTGTTGGTTCCCGTGGTTGCAAACATAACTGAGATATACGGAGTATGCATAAGAGCCGGTGGCGCAATGCATTGTGGGTTAGCGGCCATTTTGAAGTTCTTGCTGAAGGCCAGTCGAGGCAGTCGTCGCAGTTTCGCCGTCGGTGCTGCCGCTAGCTCGGTTTCATTCACCGCATCGACACGTTTCGCATTGCTTTCGGCTACGAATGTAGCCAGTTATGTCACCGCCTCCTCAGGACTACGCCGCTAGCCTAAAAGGTAGCGACAAACAGCGTTACTGCGAAAAAATCAAGTTGTGTGGAGTCGATCCGTTCGTCCTGCGCGCCGGAGACTGCACGACGGATTTGAGTTGGTGGCCGTGCGTAGATGAAGCAGACATAAATGAATTCCTTGTGTTGCGAACGAGCTTTCTAACAAGAAAGCAACTGAAGGCTAAGAAGGGATTGGAGTCCCACAATTTCGTGACGAGCGGCTGGGTCCGGGAACCATGGCTGAAAGAAGTATCGACAGATACCGCGATTGCCATCACACAGGTAACATTCCTTTTGCTATCCGCTTAAGATCCTCATTTTAATGCATTTTGTTCTCCCCATAAAGTAATGATATTATGTACGCACGCAGGTGAATCACTCGCAGGGCCTCAGCCAGACGCCACTGACTGCGTGGGTGCTCGCCAAAAGCGACGGCGAAATCCTTGCTGCACACTGCACGTGCATGGCCGGGAACGGCGAAGCATGTTCTCACGTAGCCACGCTTCTGTTCTACATGCAGTACGTCGCACGTGCGCGCCAAGATCGCTCGTGCACCGACACGGACAACTCTTGGTTACCCCCTCACATTCGCAAAATTCACGCGAGGCCCGTCTCTGAAATGGATTTCGCGTCCAGTGCCATGAAAAAACGCCAGCTTGAGGCTGATATGAACACTTCTTCTACCGTAAAGCCTGACACGCGACAAACTGCACCGGCCCCGACAGAGGAAGAATGGACGTGTTTTTTGTCCAGTTTGATAAAGGCAGGGCATCGCCCAGTTGTAGCCAGCACGCACCCAGCGTTCAGTGATGGATTTGTGCCTGCTGTTAGGAGCTGCATAGGTGCTGATTTGCGCCGCCTCTATGACCGATCTTTGGAGCTTTCAAATCACCAAAGTGTGGTTTCATACTGTGATGACCTTTACAGTAATGTAACCATAACTACAGAAGCAGTGAAGAGTATTGAAGCCAGGACAAGAAGGCAGGCCATGAGCACTCAGTGGTTCGAGTACAGGGCTGGTCGCGTGACGGCATCAACTCTGTATGATGTTTGTCACACAAGCACTGACACTCCGTCCCTCAGCCTAATCAAGCGCATCTGCTACCCCCACCAGAATCAAGTAAATGCACCTCAGCTGAAATATGGGAGGCAGAACGAAGCTAACGCCCTTGCGAAGTACCAGCAGCTAACAAAAGAGCTGCACCACGACGTGGAGTTTCACCAAGCAGGGCTTCTAATCTCGCAAGAATATGTTTTTCTGGGGGCAACTCCAGACCTGCTTGTGAAGTGCAGCTGCTGTGGTGAGGGCACAGTAGAGGTGAAATGTCGATGGACCTTGAGGGATGGGCAGTTGTGCGATCTCTTGCGTGAAAAAAGCAGCTGTGTATCAGAGTGTGAAGGGTCGCTTCGCTTGAAAAAAAGTCACCGGTACTACTACCAGATCCAGGTGCAACTGTTTGTGTGGAAAAGGGAGTACTGCGACTTTGTGTTGTGGACCTGCACTGAGATACACGTAGAGAGGGTGAAGGCAGACAAGGAGTTCCTGCTTCCTTTGTTACATGCAGCAGAGGGATTTTTCAAAACAGTCCTGTTGCCTGAACTTGTGTGTCGTTGGTTCACAACAGAAAAAGAAAACCAGCCTCCTGCTCAAAGCCTGCCGAGCACATCCGCAGCTGCTAACGTAGCAAGAGGCTACCAGCCTCCTGCTCCAAGCCAGCTGAGCACATCTGCGCTGGCTAATCCGGCTCAACCAAAGTGTACTGCGAATGTCACAGACGCCAACTTAGGGCAGTACTGTGTGTGCCGGGGGCCAGAAAATGGAAGGATGATTGCATGCGACAGTCCAGCATGTGCTATTACATGGTACCATTTTAAGTGCGTTGGGCTAAAGAAAGCGCCAAAAGCCAGCAAGTGGTTCTGCGATTCCTGCCGTGCACACCAGAGTTTTTAACCATGCCATGGAAACCTTTTCTTCTGCAAATTCAGATTGAACACGTTTACTGTGATATTTTACAATATTTTTATGCCTGTGCAATATTTTCACACCACCAGACAAGTTCTCGAGTTTGCCATAGTGTGAAAAGTGTTATATAGTTACTGTGTATTCATTGAAATTTTTAAGCGTTTAAGACAGTGCTGTATCATGTATACCACAGCATAGAAATTTTGTAAATGTTTTGAACATGCAGCTTCTGTGGTTAGTGCAATTTATTTTATGCCAATGAAATGTTTATTTTGTGTTTTTGTCCAAAGAGAAGGAAAAATGATGCATGAAAGGTTTATTGTAAAATCCACTGTGATCACTGGTACTCTCTTTTCTCACTCAAACGGAAAAACAGAGTTACACAAATTAACCAGGGCACAACATACACGAGCAATCTTGTCGATCTGGCAGTCTCCAAATTTGTTGCATTGTAGCAACTCCACTGGCAAGCTGCCTTTCAGAATGCTGTATTTGTTGCGCACTGTACCAATGACTCTCTCTACATGAATTCTTACATTTGCGATTTCTCTTGTCTGTTCAATTTCGTGACTAGACAGTTGCGTCTTCCCTTTTGTAAAGGCTGGCAGCACAAGGGAGGCATGGCGAATGCCAACACTTTCTGCTATCAGGAAGCCTCGGTCCGCAAGAACAATGTCACCATAGTCGAGCAAGTCCAGCACCCCACTCTCTTCTGTGATTACTTTGTCACTTGCGCGTCCCCCATATGCTTGTGAAAGGAAAGTGACCGCACCTTGAGGCGATATCCCCAACAAAAATTTCACAGTGTTATGATGTTTATAGTTTGATCATGTTTCGGCTCTGGTCAGGTACGAACTCGGCCTGTCAATAAATATCTCAAAGCAGTCTTGAATCACTCGCACCTTACAACCAAAACTGCCTACGAATGCAACCGGCATTGTTTTCATTACTTGGTCTTTTTCTGGCCACAGCAACAAACGCCCTAATCTGTCCGAAAACACATCCAGCCATCTGTCGCATATCCTGGATATTGTTGACTGAGAGACGCCAAATCTATACGCCAAGTATTGCAGTTGACAGCCCAGTCTTAGTCTCATCAAACACACCATCACCTCTTGAAACTGGGTGAGTGCGTGTCGTGCACTATGGGAAACATGATCTTTCACAAGGCAAAACATGGAACACAACATGAAAAATGATGGCAGCCCGGTATAAAAGGTCACCCTGTTGTCGTCTCCTTGCAGGGATTCCTCCGTGAATGTCAGTGGTTGCAACGCCTTTTCTGTCTCAGACAGCTTTTGTTGCAATTGAAGAATTTGGCTCCTCATTGTGTCGATGTCAGTCCCAAGAAAATCCGTCTGGCAGCAAGCATCTACAGAAAAAGAAGATGTCAAACAATATCACTGTTATGTTCCACACCAACTGAAATGCAATGCAGGGAGAATGAAAGCACGTAGCTTTACATAGTTTGACATTTCCACATGGTGTTTGCATTTATCTTGAAATCTCGCAGAACCTGTACTCGTATCAAGTTGGCCCCCAGTTCTTGCTCTGCACGACATGCACTAACTCAAAACACGATAGCATGTCAGCTGGTTAAAAGCATGGTTGTGACAACATCAGAGACAGCACTACGATTTACAAGTCACAATTTCTCATACCAACATTTCGGAGAACCTCTTCTGCTTGCTCACCATCCGAAGGCTCTTCTGGGGCCGAAACGGCGACCACTGGCGAGACTGCTCCTGCAAAAAGCCATTTGTGGCTGTGAAGTTTTTACATACCGAAAATCTCGGAGGGTTTACACACCGAAAATCACAGAGGGTCGAGTGAATGTCTTACCGTTGCGGTCTAGCTGCTGGGAACGAGCCTTTCGACGGTCGTAGCGCTGCCCTTTCAACGTTTTCGACGGGTAGCCCAAGTGTTGCGATGGCAGCCAATCGGGATTACAGTCGTCAAAAAAATTCGCTGGACGGCCTGGAATGAAGCAATGAAGATGAGCCACGCTACATCGCGACATGCATCTCAGAAATTGTAGCGACACACGTACTGCACGCTGTTATCGTTCCAACATTTCGCCAACAACGTGGCCTGTAAGTACGTACGAGTCGACCGAGAACACTGCCGCGTCAAAATTATGTTCCACGTTTTAACTATGCCCAGGTTCATCAGTACAATGTGCACCAAGTCTTTCACGTACCTGAGAGAAAGTGTCGAGAGCAGACTCGGTACTTGTCTGGGTTCTGATCAACACCGCGTCGGTTGATGCGTGCCACCCACTCGCGTCGACGCCGCTCGGACAGCTCCTTAGTTTTGTTGCACTCTAGGACGCGCACTTTCGGAATTTTAAAGAATCCACAGTCTTTCCCCTTCGTCTGCACCTTCTTCGCCTTTGTTTGGGTGCGGCTATTGCAGCCCACAACCGCGCAGTACACCATTCTTGCTTCAGGAACGGCCCGCAGCAGCAGTCGTGCCGAAACGAAGAACTTCAAAATGGCCGCTAACCCACAATGCATTGCGCCGCCGGCTCTTATGCATACTCCGTATAGAGTGAGTTGCGATGTGAATTGAGTTGTGATTGTTACCAGGCGAGTGTGCATGGTTTTGTGTTGTTTGTACTGGCTTAACTGAGAATATATTTTGTTTGTGTCTTTGGTCCACAACCGGCGTTCGCTGGCGCACTAAAAGGACCACCCCTCAAAATTGTCCGTGCTTTCGTGGGGCGTTTAGGGGGGGCAGATACATCAGCCTTTGGAATCCGCCCGGCGATTGCAACCACTTAACGCGACCAGTGACAAAAATACTTCCAGACCTGAGTGAATTGATTGACTGAATAAAACGCTCATAGAATTATTTACTTTTCTCTGTCTCTTGTTGTTTACCTGTTCTTGGAAGCGTGATTCGTGAGTTAATTTTTTCGGGAGTTTCTTTAATGCGTTTCCTCGTTTCCCCCAACCGGCGTACCAGCGGGTTACACTTTGTTTCATTTCTAGTTGCAGGTTTACTGCTCTTTATGAGCGTTATTCACGTATTTACCTGTAAACGAACCCATGCCCTTCTGATTCGCCTAGAAAAATTACCATATGACGCCCCTTCTCTCCCCCCCCCCAAAAAAAATCCTGGGTACGCGGCTGCCACAGCTCATCCAGCTTCAAAATTTTTTCTGTGCAGAAAGCGATGCCATGGCACTGAGCAAGCCTTCTGGAGCTCAGTTTCGGCACTCCCGACGAAACAAGTTGGCTCAAGAGAAAGCGCAAGGAGACAGGCTACGAGATTGGCTCCTTTCTAAAGGTAAGCTCTTCATTTTCATGCTTGCGTTTATATTTACAGAATAGGCTCCAAATCGGTAGTATTCGTAGCCTGAGCTAAGGACCGAAATTGCTTTCAGAACCTCATGAATGTGAGACTGCCAGTGCCAGTGAACCATCCCACCGGGTGGCCGAAAATCAGCACCTCGAGGACATCCCACTTCAAGTATCACATTCTTGCCAAGGGGACGACAACTGCCAGACTGAACTCAGTTGCGACGAAGAACAGCACTCTACTACGAATACGTTCAGCTGCGCACCGAGTGATGATGACCCTTCGCGACCATTGCCGTGCGACGACCTTCACACTGACAGGCGCACCAGGCTTATGCGTGGTCCTATTCAGCCGCGTTTGAATTGCTACCCGCAGAAACAAACGGCGAACGGAACGCGAAAGTTTTGCGTGCGCTGGTACGACGAATTTAACTGGCTGGAATATAGCATACAGAAAGACGCTGCGTTTTGCTTCTACTGTCGCGCTTTTCCGCAGCAGAGTTCAGCGTGGAAGGGTCATTCAGATCCAGCATTCGTCTCCGTGGGCTTCAGCAGATTGGAAGAAAGCTGTGGAGAAGTTCAGGCTTCATGAAAAGTCCGGCAGTCACTTAAATAGCATCCTGAGCTGGAACTCTTACAAAGACTGCAAATCTGTAGGTGAACTGCTGGATGAGAATCACGAGACGCGTGTCGTTTTGAGAGAAGAACAACGAAAAAGAAACCGAGAACTTTTACAGCGTTTTGTTGACGTTGTAATTCTACTCGCGAAGAGTGGCAAGCCCTTTAGAGGCCATAACGAAAGCGAGGAAAGCACAGAAAAAGGTTTGTTGCTAGAGATCGTTAATCTCTTGAAGCAATATGATCCTGTATTGCGAGCTCACCTTGATTCTGGACCGAAGAATGCTTTGTACACCAGCAACAGAACGCAGAACGATCTCATTGAGGCACTTCATGCTGCAATGATGCAATCCATTATTCACTGCCTGGAAGGCAAAACCGTGTCTCTCATATGCGATGAGACTAGCGACTGTGGACACCACGAGCAGTTGTCTGTTGTAATAAGGTACTTCAGTGAGGAGAATAACCGGCCCGTAGAAGTGTTCACCGCACTAGAGCGACTTCTTAGTGTTGACAGCAGGTCAATATTCTCGGTACTCTAGCGAGTTCTAGGTGTTCTCAAAATCACGTGGACATCGGTGAACTCTGTTTGCTTCGATGGCGCTGCTGCCATGTCAGGGCACATTTCAGGCGTGCAAGCCAAATGCAAAGAGAAAAACAACAGAATATTGTACGTCCATTGTTACGCTCACTGTTTGAATCTGGCTGTCGTTGATGCCTGTTTGTCAAGGGCAGAGAACAAAATTCTTTTTGATTTCTTCGGCACCTTGCAGCTAGCATACAAATTCATGGAATCTAGCCCAGTGCGTCACGCAATTTTTGAGCATATATCTTCGGCGTTAGGCACACGTCTAACGACGCTAAAATCTTTGTCCACAACCAGATGGGCTTGCCGGGCAGAAGCCGTCAAAGCAGTGCGGGATAACTACTGCGCCTTGGTAGACGCCGTAGAGGAAATCATGGACAACACGCAGCATTCAGAAACGCGAGCTAAAGCAAAAGGACTTCTCGCGCAACTGGAAAGCTTCGAGTTTCAATTCTGTATGGAAATGGCCCATCCTGTGCTGCAGATGGTCCTCAAGGTTAGCCGCATGCTCCAGGACCCAAAAATAAATCTTCTTGCTGCGTTCCAGGGAGTGAAAAATCTCCAAGAAGCTCTCAAGGAAATGAGGCGTGACGAGAGTGCATTTACAACGGTGTTTCAAGGTGCCACAGAGATATGACAGACTCGCGGGATCAGTATTCCTGCTGTGAGACAGAGGAAAGTGTCTAGACGCGCAGACGTGAACTTCGCCAGTCAGTTTCTTCACGAAACAAAGAAGCAGGAACTCCGCGTCAGCGTTTTTTACCCCATGCTTGATGCTTTCGTTGAAGGAATTGAGGCAAGATTCACGCAGGAGACAGTCGTTCTCATAACTGCGATGATGAACATTCTGCGCCTCACTGCCAATGACGAGGAGATAGACGTTGTCACTAAGTATTTTGACGTGGAGTCTGACAGCTTGCGGGCTGAGCTCCGCTTACTGAAGGCACAGGTTAGCACAGAGAACCTAAAGCTCGGTGACTGTAATGAATGGCTAGACTGGTTGCAACAAAACGGCCTAGGAGCATTAGTTTATGAGGACTTTTTTAAAATCCTTAAAGGCTTTGCAGTTGTCCCTGTCACTAGCTGCTCATGCGAGCGGACGTTTTCAAAGCTCGCCATAGTGAAAACAAAGCTGAGATCAACTATGAGTCATGACCGGCTTCGGTGGCTGCTTTTACCGTTCGTTGAGCAACAGATTGCATTGTCAACAAGTTCTGAGTCAGTCATCGAACAGTTCGCGACAAAATCGCGTAGATTTTTGCTTTAGACTTTTTACTATTGTTATTTTGTTTGTTTTCCCTCGTTTGTTTCCCCACGTGCTACACATTTTTAGTAATCTAGCCACAAATAATTTTACCACCACAGAACATATCCATTAGTTTGTATAATGTTTGTTGAACATGGCATAATGCGTGCGTGTTATCTTGTGCAAAAAAGTAATTGTACCCCTTGTTTCTATTACATGTTTCTATCAAGCGCAAGAAAGTAAGATTATCAACTGTACATTTGGATGCTCAGAAGAAAAAAAGTGGCATGTCATAGCGTTTATCTTTAATAATTACTAAATATTGTAACTTGCTGTTTCAAGTATTTTTAATGTGCGGTATATTCTTGTGCTTTTAAGCGTTGCCATTACGTTGTGTATTGGGTGGCGTTTTTTTGTCCTCTGCATGAACGTTGCAGACGCCATATGACAGCTTTCGCCAATGCGTTTGCCCTGTATGTATACTATATTTTCAATACTAGCAGAGTAACGTTGAGGCAATATTTTTAAATATTATGTGCTGTTAAAGATGTCATATGGTTCATATCTTTCTCCGGTCTAGAAAGAATAAAAATCCTTTGTACGGGCGTCAATGATGCCTCAGCTGCGCAGGGACTGCCTTTCTTTGCGGACGTTTCACAAGAAAGTGAAACCAACTGTTTAATAATATTTTGTGTGTGTTATAATTCCATATTGTTGAAATAAACGTTTCATAACCATATCTCGTCTCAGCACTACAATATGAGCGGAAGGACATCAGTGGGAATGCGTTGATAGAAGGGGTGGGGACGCTCTGGGAGACCTCGCCCCCCCTAATGAAAAATCCTGCGCACGCCTATGCATCCTTGGCCACCTTGTTGTCAATAACGAGGTTCAACCCGACCCTGACAAAGTACGCGCAGTCAAGCAATTCCCTGAACCTCGCTCATCCAAGGACGTCCGCAGTTTTATTGGCCTATGCTCTTACTTCCGGCGTTTTATAGGGAAGTTTGCTGACATTGCGCGCCCTCTGACAGACCTCCCTAAAAAGGACGCTGAGTTCAATTGGGGCTCATCTCAAGCAGAAGTGTTTGCTAAATTGTTATCCGCTCTCACCACTTCACCTATCTTGGCCCACTTCGATCCCACTGCCGCCACCGAAGTACGGAGTGACGCTAGCGGACATGGCATTGGCGCTATCCTCGCTCAGCGACAGATCGGTAAAGACCGTGTTATTGCATACGCCAGCAGCCTCCTGACGTTCGCTGAACAGAACTACTCAAGCACGGAGAGGGAGTGCTTGGCACTGGTGTGGGCTGTAGCAAAATGTCGCCCGTATCTGTATGGACCCCTTTTTCGGTGATAACCGACCACGACGCGCTCTGTTGGCTTTCTTCTTTGAAATATCCTACAGGACGCTTAGGTCGCTGGGCTCCGCGTCTGTAGGAGTATTCAAACACCATAGTTTATAAGTCCGGCCGCTTGCATCAAGACGCCGATTACCTGTCCCGTTACCCCGTTGAGAACCCCGACCCTGCTGTTTCGAGAAACTCAAGTAGTGTGCTCGCAATAACGGCTTTGTTACGCCTTGGGGACGAGCAGCGCCGCGATCCATCTCTGAGCGCAATTATGAACCGTCTGATCTCTGGCTACCATGACCCTTCACTGCGCCTTTTTAAGTTATCCAATGGGTTCCTCTATCGCTAAAACATCTGCCCCGAAGGTCCAGAGTTGCTTCCGGTCCTTCCTGAACATCTTCGGTCGGACGTTCTCCGGGAACTCCATGACGTACCCACTGCAGGCGACCTCGGAGTTTCCCGCACCTACGACAGTGTACGTCGTCGCTACTTCTGGCCAGGCCTTTATCGCTCTGTGCGGCGTTATGTGACCTCTTGCGACCTCTGCCAACGCCGTAAAGCGCCTATGACATCCCCAGCAGGTCTTCTCCAACCAGTGGACATACCCACCGAACCATTTTTTCCTGTAGGCGTCGATCACATGGGTCCTTTCCCGGTGTACGGTTCGGACAGAGTGGATCGCAGTCCCTACTGATTACGCCACACGTTACGCAATTACACGCGCTCTCCCCACCAGCTGTGCCTCTGACGTTGCCGATTTTCTTCTCCAAGACGTCATCCTTCATCATGGCGATCCTCGCCAGTTCCTTACTGATCGGGGTCGCTATTTCTTGTCTCGCGTTGTCGCCGATATTCTTCTTGCTTCCTCAACGCAACATAAAATCGCGACTTCTTATAACCCTCAGACGAATGGTTCCACTGAGAGACTCAAGAGAACACTTACCGACTTGCTCTCAATGTATGTCTCCGACGACCGTCGTGACTGGGACGTGGCATTACCGTACGTTACATTTCCACACCATTCGTCGCGCCACGTCACCCATGAATATTCTCCTTTTTACCTGCTTTGCGTTCGCGAGCCTGCTTTGCCACTGGACACTCTCTTGCCGCCTCCAGTTCCAACTTCCGAATATGCCCGAGCCGCAGTTGACCGTGCCGACCATGCCCGACAAGTTGCCCGCTCTCGCCTCTGCTAATCACAGTTTTCGCTTTACAATTCACGGCAGCGAGACCTCCAGTCCTCACCTGGGACTCTTGTTCTTTTGTGGTCGCCGTCCCGCCGAGTGGGGCTCTCTGAAAAACTGCTGTTCTCTTACTCGTGACCCTACCACGTGGTCCGTCAAGTGACCCCAGTCACACACGAAATCTCTCCAGCCGCCCCTTGGCCAACTCACCACCTTGGCACCAGCAAAACAGACATTGTCCACGTTTCCCGCCTCAAGCCGCACCATCGCCCGCGCACAAAATCTGCCTACGAAGCACCGAGACGGGGCTTTTTGCCGCGGGGGTTATGTTACAGTGTGTGAGCAGCCAAAGAACAAATGTTATTACTTAGCCCCAAGCGTTGGGGATATGTGCTAGAGCTCAGCTCGGAAGAAGAAGTGGCTCGTGCTAGGTCCAAACACGGTGCTAGCTTCCCTGTGCATACGTGTGTGAAATAGACCTTCATTTTCACGTATTCCTCTCCGTAGGAATATGAATAAACATTTCGAAACCATTAAATTTAGTGGCCATGTTTCATGCCGACATGCACGTTCAGCAATTTGACGTCAACCTTTTTCGCATTCCAATTGATCAGAGGCGTGTAGGTGTTCGCGAAGTGTTCTTGCACGCCATTGCTGTATTGCTTCGGCTCCTATAGACAAAACAGTTCATGCATGAAGCAATTCATGCATAAAGCAACTCGCCTTGCCAATCTGTCCCAGTGAAGGTCTTTCCGGACCCCTTGTGGAGGATGCCGGTTACTTTATGCGTATCTACAAACGATAATACATAGAAAATGTACACTTCCAGTTCTACTTAGCCTTTATACAACGGGCGCGGCCACTCACTTTGTAATCCGCATTTCAAATCAATGCTGTCCAACAATTGTGTTCATAGTGAGCGTCTATTTCTATACCAGCCGTAAGATTTTCGTTCTGAAATCTTCATGAGCGGCCACCAATGAATTACGAGCTCTTGAACCCTCAAAGGCTGCATTTTGAATTGCGCAAGCAACTTCTGCCATACGTCCTCACCGGCTTCACGGTCACTGTTTATGAAATACGACCGTGCTGGGGGCAGGCAGCTCTTTGGCGTGAGAAAAAGGTGGTTGACCCTACAGTCAGAAATCCTGATACGTGTCATTCTGCAAAACAACCTAATGCTGCAGACCAAATCGGACATACTTTTGACCCCATTTATAAGCGCTTTCGGTATGCGGGACGGTTTCGTTGCCCTCAATCCTGGATTTGTGTTCACCAATGCGGGTTTATCCAGAAATTTGTTTAGTTTTGCTTATACCAAATATTTCCGGCAAGAGGTTCTCGCTTTTTCGAAAGTAATGACACAGCCTCATATTATGAAAATTTTGGTTATTCTTCAAAGACTACCCTGCTCAAAGCTTCTACTGCGTTTATAACATCGCTGGACTGGAGGGAGGGGTGGCAGAAAATGTCGGGATCATAGATGCGCCAGATCTGGGGCCCTTGTGGAACACTAGGCTGCTGCAGTACATGCGAAACGCCCTGTTATGGACAAGCCAAGCATTCGCAGATATGGTGTCGGGGACAGTACAGTGGCATGGAAGCATAAATAAGGGACTAGGCGTCTGTCTTAGAGACGCCCTTACTAACCGCAGTAGCGCCGTGCGTTGTTATGACTCACTGGCGCCATGTTTTCGCGGGTCAGTCGCCCGCCGGTCGACCACCCCACCTCTTGTCGACGGAAACGAAAGGAGGCCGACAGGACGCCGCGGCGGCCACTGATTGACAGCGGCTTTTGAGCGGCGTTGAGTGTTGTTGCCCCAAGAGGGATTAAGGAGCCGCCGGTCTTCCCCCCGCCTGAGCAACTGAACGCGTGTGCGCGTGAAAGCCCAGACGGCGACGACCGGACAATGGGACCCAGTGGCGGCGGCAGCACAGCGAAGAAGGCAGTGGCAATGGTCAAGCCATTAACCCTTCCCGGAGTGATTCCACGAACCTTGTTAATCTGTGCTGTTAGGCTCCCTGGGAACGCAGCGCGCGGCAGACACCAAAAGGATACGCGGCGCCCGCGCGTCTTCCGTTCTTCCCCTCTACTACAGGCTCCTGACCAGTGGCAAGGGTGTGTGTGTGTGCGTGTGCTGTGCATCTGCCGACATACCTGAAAGGCGTGTCCCTACCCGAGGGCGGTGCTTCACAGCGAGGAACGTACACATCACCATCGGTCCGCATTGTTTTGTATAGGGTGCCCTAACCTAGGGAACTAGGGATCGGGGGTCAACAAAAAGGGCGTGCTGCGGCCCGCCAAGATCTGTCTTCTGTCTTCATCTCGACAACTCACTGTAAAAATGTAAATAAACCCGTTGAGTTTGCTCTAAGCTCTCCCCTAGTCCTGGCTCGACGGAGCGACGGCGACCGGCCCCGCTACCAGCAAGCCGCGGTCGCAACAACTGGATGGCAAGCGGTTGGATCTGAGCCTGGAGGACGGAGAATGATCAACAAGCCGAGATCACGGAGACTGACAGCTGTGAACTGGCGAGTGCTGGCTTTGGTTTTTTTGGTTGCCAGGATGATAAGATAGAAGTGCAATCTTTTCGCTAGTAGAGGCTACCACAGAAGCAGTTGTTTCGGGAACTTCTGGGTAGAGAGTGAGCCGCACCACACTAGTTCTCTGTCATGGATTGGAAGCGTTTGTTGAATAATCAGCTGCTGATTCTGGGGGAGGAGCTGGGAGCAGAAGTAGATTCGGGGATGAGGAAGGACGAAATTGTTCGCGCTATCGAGGGCTTGAATCTCACCAGTGAAGATATTACAGAAACGTGGAATGAGATTCAAAAGCAACAGGAACAGGAGCGCGAGCAAAAGCGGGAGCAACAGGAGTGCCAGCTAAAGCAAAAAGAACTGGAAGTAGAACAGCTGCACCTGGAAGTGGAAGTGAGGAAGATGGCTGAGGTTCAAGGAGTAGAGGTAGCAGGAAGACAAAATCTTTGTGATTTATATAAGCTAATGCAACCCTTCAAAGTAGGGCAAGATGTGGGCCTCTTTCTTGTGAACTTCGAGAGAACCTGTGAAAAAGCGAAGCTTGGCCGTAGCACATGGGCTCGAAATTTGTTAAGTTTGCTGCCATGTGAAGCAGCGAATGTGATCGTGCGGCTTCCGGTGGAGGATGCGGACAATTATGACAAGGTGAAGGATAGCCTTCTAAAGAGGTTCCGACTTTCGTCAGATGCGTTCGGGCAGCGGTTTCGCAATCTGACAAAGAAGCAGGGCAGCACGTATTCAGAGTTTGCCTACGAGTTGAAGGTCAACTTGGTAGAATGGATGAAGGGAGCCAGCGCTTTTGGGAACTTCGAAAAGGCTCTGGAAGCAGTGGCTCTGGAACAGTTCTTTTCTAGGCTTTCCGAGCCAATGAAGCTCTGGATCCAAGATAGGGCCGGAGGAGTAACAGTGCAGGCAGCTGCCGACTTGGCTGATGAGTACGCGTCACGCCGGGGAGAAAGGGACGAGGTTCCTCCAGCAAAAGCGGGAGATAGAGGAAAACCTTGGACGGGAAAGGAGGGGGCTGGCGCAGGTATGACGGCACAGAAAAAGGCGGACTTCGCTGCAAGTAGCCAAGGATCACAAAACAAACAGGAGGGAAAGGCTTCGGAGAGTTCTTCCAAAAAGAGTCCTTTTGACGCTAGGCAACCACCTACCTGCTACAAATGCAAAGAGGTCGGTCATATTGCCGTAGGCTGTCGTAGACCCAGACCAGCCCTTTCGTATACTTGTGACTCTGCCACTAGCGAGGAGCTTCTTAGTCCGTACCTTTTTAACCTAACAGTGAACGGAAAGCCATGCCGCATCTTACGAGACAGTGGGGCAACCATTGATCTGGTGCACCCTGACTACGGGGCACAAGAAGATTACAACGGCAAGTGCGCATGGATTAAACCGGTTTTGCAAGAGGGAAGCATTTGTCTCCCGGTAGCTCGAGTAGTCATCACTTGGCCGTTCGGAGAAGTAGAGACGGAAGCGGCGGTGTCAGACCAGCTGCCCTCGCAGTACTCCTACTTGTTCTCGAATCAGACCGACCGTCTGCTTAGAGAGCAAGGGAAAAGTTTTCAGGAGGGAACAGTCCAAGCCTTGACTAGAGCTAAAGCACGCACGCCAGCAGCCGAACTAGAGCGGAAAGAACCGAGTTTCACAGGAAGTACAGCAACACCAGCTGGAGTCAGCACAGCGGAGTCTACTATCCCGTCGCCTACTGAAAAAAAGAGAGAGGGTCAGAGGAGGAGACTCGCGCTGATATTCGCCCCGAGCGCGAACACAGTCGGCCCCTGGCGGCGGCGGGACGAACCGCTCCTAGTGTGGATGGCGCTCTCGCGTCGTCTGCTTTTTCACGTTGCGTGCGGCGCAAGACGCGTGCTGCACACGACAAAACAACCAATATGTGTGCTCGTTTGGCAGTAAGCAATGACATAGTTAGCTCTGCGTGCGCATTTCCTCTAGAAACGCAATAATCAGCGGCCGTTGCGGGTTAATGCGCTGGTTTAATTCCACGAAACATCTTCGCCCTGGTCACCGCTTGAGTATGAAACGTGTTATAAACATTGCTTCCACACATTGCACTGTTTCTATTGTTGAGTGCAGTCGTCTGCCGTTTCGGGAACGTCGACGGGTGCTTTTTGAAGGTGGCGTGGTGATTATTTAAAGGATAAAAGTTTAGTACGCGAAACGGGTAAGAAGCGACAAGACCTGTGCATACGCGTGCAAATTCCACACCCTTGTAAAATTGCGCTGTGTCCTTATAGAAAGAAGAAACAAACAAAAACATTTACACTGCACACTACCTGTGCGCTATCGCCCATACATTACCGGCCACGTATTTAATTACACCCGCAAGCGCCTGTGTGACTGTGTCCTTTCCGTACCTTTTCTAAAATAAATACCATTTTTGGACAGTCGTTGGTTATACCAGAGACTCTGGTCTCTGGTTATACTCAGGAGGAGGAATAAACATTTATTCAACTGTATCGAGTTGCTAATTTTACGTGTTATTTAAAATACGTTTCTATGGATGCGCAAGAGTATTTAGGGGGAATTTTTCGGTAAAATTAAGCAGTTGTGAGTTTGCGTCAGTCATGTGGCATTTCGTGTGTCATTTTCATATATATCATTTTCAAATCCGACATGAATCCCCTTGTCCAGAAACGTGTCTCACTCAGCGTAACCAAATGCCTAATATGGTCACGTCTTAACCTTTTAACGTGGACCTAAGTTTAAAAAAAGAGGAGAAAACGCGTAATATATAATGCACGTTGTTGCCCACATGTGTGGGAGGTGTGTGCCATGACTCGCTGTTTTTTTTTGTTTTTTTTTTTTTTCCCGCAATGCTTGCTTTCAATACAATTTTGAAAAAGGCGCCCCACAATTCCTGGACAATCTCGGAACAAAGGGGGTTAATCAGTTTTGAAAATACGTGTACTGCTTTTTCACCGCTACAGAACACGACGCTAGTGTAGTTTCGATTGTAAGTAATACTGATGTTTGGCTTTTCGCGCTCGTTACATGCGTTCTCTTCTCACTGCTCTTGCAACGTTGGCAGGACCCCCCCCCCCTCCCCCTTCCCGAAAAAAAAAAAAACGAAATGCACAGAATTTCATTTTTTAACCAATCCTCAAGAATTAAATGCCAAGACAAAGGCGATATTCAGTTTACAAAACAAAGTAGTTACCGGGAACCCGCTGCGCTGATTTGCAACGAGAAATAAAAAGGAAATGCTTTACTACATCTGCAACAGCGCAACTTCATTTATTGCCATCTTTAGGGTTCGTAAGCGACCTTAAACGCAAGAATGCAAACACATCTCGCTGTTGCAGGCACCAGTTAAATTTTAAAAGGAACGTAAATGGTCAACAGAGCAGCCGTAACAGAAAATTTGTGCTCACTGTGAGGTCCCAGAAGCTTGGTTCGCACACTGTAAACCTGCTTGTCACTTTGCGAAAACCTAGCTAAACATGAGATGTGGATTGTACTGCGTGCGTTGACAATTCAATTCGCAAGTTCACTTGCGACGAAAGCCGTAAATAAGGGATCCGAAACCGTTATTCATCATACCTTCCTTTAGAGTCGCTAAAATTTCATTTAAAATACCCGTTAGAGCGGCTACATTTTTATCTCTGCGCTGATCAAAATTCAGCAATTTTGTATTGCCTTTTGAACACACAAAAAATATCGTAAGCTCTCAGAAAGAATTTTGGAGCAGTTAAGTAGTGTTACCATTTCAGAGCATCCCACAAATGCAAGAATGCGTCATGCCACCAGTGAAAGCGATTGAGATTGCCGTTATAAACTGAATTTCAGAGATCGAGGCTTCCTGATTTGTTTCTATTTATGCTTTTATTGAAGGCTCAAAGCCATAGTTTGGAAAGATCGAGCTTGCTACGAGCCACAGCGTACAAGTTCATTGTCACAATTACGGCCATTCTGAGATTCCCGATGAGTCGTCGCTTTTTTTGGCGTAATAATGAAAACTGACTGCCGCTTCCATGCTATACATTGAACGTTGAGGAACCGAACTACAGCATACCACTTTTGTTTGCACCTTTCGTGCGCACATACGGCGAGAAAAGGGCACGAAGCGCGCCCACAGTGTGCATTCTTACGGGCCGCTCAGCGGAGCATCCACACTAGCAGCGCGACGCTGTCGCCACCTACATGTCGAGCTCGCGGCCAATAGCTGAAGGGGAATCGGAAGAGGAGCTGCTCGTGTTGCCTGTATCAAAATCACTAGACAATGTACGGGAGAAAGAGACAAGAGACGAGCTCATCGAGCAGTAGAAAAGCGATCCTAGCCTTAAGGAGGTTTGGAACACAGTCAGAGAATGGGTGGCGAGGAAGAATGTCAGTTTTCCCGTCAAAAATGGCATCTTGCACCGCCACTACCGGGATGCAAAAGGTCGCACGTTTGACCAGATTGTAGTTCCGACTAAGTATCGGCCTGACATTGTTAATCTCTGTCACGGAGTTGGTCGGTCGGGGCATTTAGGAACTCGGAAGACCAAAGATAGGCTCCTAACGGCGTTTTACTGGCCAGGATGCTTCAAAAAAGTTGAGAACCACGTAAGAGGGTGTGACACCTGTCAGAGAGTGGTAAAACCGCACGAGAAGGGAAAGGCACCAATTAAGCTTGTTCAGCTCATTTCGGAGCCTTCTCGCCGGCTGGTAATAGACGTTGTGGGACCACTCCCAGCGACAAAATCAGGCTACCGGTATTTGCTTACCGCTGTTTGTCCACCAGCCAAATTTCCAGAGGCGATCCCAATGGAGGAGCAGAGCTCGGTAGAAGTAGTCAACGCACTACTGTCTATTTTTTATAGAGTGGCCTTACCTAAGGAGATCCAGTGCTACCAGGGTTCAGTGTTCAGCAGCGTTCTCACTGCGGGCTTCCTGGAGAAGTGCGGGATAGGCTGATGAACCGAGTTCTGCAGGGCGCTGTTCCCTACTTAGTCGACCTTGCTATGTACTACAATACATGGGAAGACCACCTGTACCATCTTAGCGATGTCCTTAGACGTTTGACACACGCTGGACTGACAGCGAAGCTGGCTAACTGCCAGCTAGCTCGCGCCGAAGTACGGTAACTAGGGCACGTGGTAAGGCAGGGCAGGAGGCGACCTGACGAGTTGAAAGTAGAGGCGGTTAGCGAATTCCCGCAAACTGAAATGGAGGGTGCTTTCCAAGGCCTCAAAACGGCTCTTGTAAACTCGCCCGTACGGTATGCACCGAACTATGATCGTCCGTTTACTGTGCAATGCGAGGCCCGCAACAGAGGCTTAGGAGTAATACTCTGTCAGGAGGATAAGAACGGGAACGAGCACCCAGTGCTGTACGCCAGCAGGAAACTCTCAGTTCGCAAGGAGGCCTACAGTGCGTCAGAAAAAGAAAGTGCCTGCATTGTGTGGACCACCCAAAAATTGGCCTGCTACCTTTAGGGAACTTCTTTTGTCTTCGTCACTGACCACTGCCCACTGACGTGGCTGTCGCAAATGTCGGGAAAGAATCCGCGACTACTACGCTGGAGCCTTGCGCTTCAAGAGCTTAACTTCACCGTGAAGTATAAGAAGGGTTCCGCCAACGCCAATGTTGACACATTAAGCAGAGCCTTTTAGCTTTTTCGCTTTTGCTTTCTTTTGTTTTCAGTTGAGGAACGTTTTTCTGTAGTGATTTTGAGTAGTGTTTTAAGTAATTCAGTCTAAGTTTTTAGCTGTGAGCAAGAGTAATAGTGTGGTTGCCATATGTAAAAAAAAAGCGTAGGTGCACTGTAGCACCTTTGAAAGAGCAGCCTGGTTGCCGAAAACTCATTGCCGGCGCTTGCTGGTTCGGTGAGGTTGGTCTTTGTGGTTTCAATGGTGCTGGAAGAATGCTGCTACTGTGATCTCTCCCGTCGAGCAGCTGATACTACACGACGTCCGAGATCTTTCTGTCGGCGGAGGAGCTGTTATGACTCACTGGCGCCATGTTTGCGCGGGTCAGTCGCCCGCCGGTCGACCACCCCACCGCTTGTCGACAGAAACGAAAGGAGGCCGACACGACGCCGCGGCGGCCACTGATTGACAGCGGCTTTTGAGCGGCGTTGAGTGTTGTTGCCCCAAAAGGGATTAAGGAGCCGCCGCTCTTCCCCCCGCCTGAGCAACTGAACGCGTGTGCGCGTGAAAGCCCAGACGGCGACGACCGGACAATGGGACCCAGTGGCGGTGGCAGCACAGCGAAGAAGGCAGTGGCAATGGTCAAGCCATTAACCCTTCCCGGGGTGATTCCACGAACCTTGTTAATCTGTGCTGTTAGGCTCCCTGGGAACGCAGCGCGCGGCAGACACCAAAAGGATACGCGGCGCCCGCGCGTCTTCCGTTCTTCCCCTCTACTACAGGCTCCTGACCAGTGGCAAGGGTGTGTGTGTGCGTGTGCTGTGCATCTGCCGACATACCTGAAAGGCGTGTCCCTACCCGAGGACGGTGCTTCACAGCGAGGGACGAACACATCACCATTGGTCCGCATTGTTTTGTATGGGGTGCCCTAACCTAGGGAACTAGGGATCGGGGGTCAACAAAAATGTTACTGGTGAGCCTGCTGTTGGCGTGTGAATGATTGCGGAGGCGAAGATTTTAGGATAGGATGGGAAAGAGTGAGGAAGGGAGGGGGCGTGGCGGGGAGGACTCTAAAGGGTATGGTGAAATGGTGGGGGAAGAACTACTGGGTGGGGGGGGAGTGAAGAGAAAAAAGACATCCCCCTCGCGAGGGGCACGATCAAATGCACAGCATTTCCGAGGGGGTGCGCCGGCAAGTCGTATCTCTCGATCGCGGGACCCGTGTCGCCATCTTTTGGAGGCGCGGGACAACTTGTGGCGCTTTCGAAACAAACGAGAAATGAGTGAAGGATATAAGGCGCTTTCGGTGCATCGAAATCTGTGTCGGTTTCGTGGCTCGGTCGGTAGTGCGCCGGACACCTTGCGTTCCGCCCGCGGCGTCATGGGTTCGAAACCGGGCGCCGGAAACTGTTATTTCTTCCTGGCTGCGGGCTACGACAAGGCGCGCCTGCGGACTACGACAAGGCGCGCCTGCGGACTACGACAAGACGCGCATGCGGACTACGACAAGGCGCGCATGCGGACTACGACAAGGCACGCCAACGCCGCGTGACATTGTGAGTTACTAAAATGCTATGCATTTAAAAGGGCGTGCTGCGGCCCGCCAAGATCTGTCTTCTGTCTTCATCTCGACAACTCACTGTAAAAATGTAAATAAACCCGTTGAGTTTGCTCTAAGCTCTCCACTAGTCCTGGCTCGACGGAGCGACGGCGACCGGCCCCGCTACCAGCAGACTGCGGTCGCTACAACTCGCAACAGCGTGCAACGACGTGGTCAAACATAAGAGCCGTGTACATTCCTCTGTGTTCACCTCTGTGTTGCCGGAACGAAGGTTGGCGTTGCGTGGAACTCCAGCAGATGTACAACGGAGGATTGGTAAACCTCGCCATATGAGAAGGACGAAAGCTACGTGAGGCGCGAAGGGGGAAGCGAAATGAGATGTAATAGAGATACGACGCAGCCAGACATGGAACCACAAGGATCCCTGTGTGCATCGTACGCAATTCCGTGGGGCGCGCTTGAATTTTTCACAGTTCGAGAATGAGAACCCTCGGCCCGAGCATGTGGGCTGACCTTTATGCTTAAGGCTGATCATCTCTTACTGAAAATATTGGTGATTGTGCTGACATAGGTTGGCTTTCCAAAAAGATAAACATACAGCCAAGGTCCACACAGCTCTCTCTCTTTACGAAAGAACAAAAGGTATCATTGAACCCGTACAACGTTACGCAATTGGCGCGAAGAAGGTACAATCCAGCTAATATATTGTAAGGGCTCCTCGCTAACGATCTAAAGCTAAATCAAGGAAGAAAGTCCCAAAAAAACGTTTTTCGATTTAAAGCTTTAGGCGGCGAGTGCAAGAGCTGTCCCCGTTTCAATGCTTTGCTTAGAAAATCCAGGCTTTGCTTAGAGAAGCCAGGCGCCGATGTAGTCAGCGATAATCATAAGCATGACGGCGGAGCGTAGGAGCATCATAGGAGGTGTAACCATCTTCCGGCTTCCTGGGTCGGCCCTCGTTTGGCCATTGCACGTCTGCTAGCGCCATCTCCAGTGTAGCGCTGTCCAGCAACGACACCGCCTTGTCAAGCGTTGTCTGCGTCGACGAGCTCGGGCCGGGGTCGGTGCGGCTGACATCAGCCTGCGTGGAAGAGTCGCGCATCTCCGGAGCAATCCCCGCTTATTTATGGCTAGGTGCACCCAGTGACATCACGGGCATCGTGTCGAGCTTCGGATTGCTGACCTCGCAGGGAAGCGCCCGCACACCTATTACGCTCGTTTGCCCTGCACATTAGAGAAATGAGTATGAACATTTTTAGAAGGACGTTGGTTTGTTGGTGATGAAATTTCAGGAACCTTTTTTTGGTTCGCTGCAATTGTGAGCCTTGATGATGACGAGTGCTTTATCCTGCACGGCACTCGTTCATTCACACAAATCCACTGCGAGGTTTCATAGACTGAAGCTTTTGAACGTACGTAAACTAAATTTTGGTAATAGAAGCGAATAGCGCCACACAGCTAGCTGAATTCGAACAAAACAAAAAAATTGAAGATTTTATGTCGCTCGCAAAAAGACGCTTCCGGATCTCGGAGTTGCTGCAGCGCTTCTGACCAATCACAAATGCAGGGCTAAGTATATATCAATTTTTTTGTCGTCGTAAAACTGAGTTCAAAAGTGGAAGTGTTTGGCACCATTCTCACCACACATTGGTTGACCGTCGACGGTGGCGACACACTGTCAAATGTATTCCGAAACATTTACTATAATATAGTGCTTAGCCTATGCAAATTGTTCATGCCGAAGAAAGTGCCAACCACTAAAACGACAACGGAGAAAATCGGAATATAATCAGTGCGATAGCTTCCGACGGCATTAAATGTAGTGTGGCATCATGCCGGAATTGAAGCACGAGTTAAGAAGATAGTTGATGATTGTTGTACTTTATTGGCGCAAGGCCACCTAGAGAAAACAGTGCTAAACAGAAGTCATTAACAAGAAGCACGAGTGTCGTCCTCTGGTTACACACGTTCACAAATAAGTTAAGCCATTTAAATTCTCTACTTTGTCAAATAAACCATATTCTGTGTTCGTCTGCGCCGTGGAGGCCCAATTACAGCTCAACAAATATATTTAACTGTTTCTTTGTGCTTCCGTTTTCTTCGTGACAAACTATGAAGTAGCGGCCTCTGATCTTCGAAGCTGTTAAACCTGTTTGACAGTAACGGCGATGTCTAGACGACTCAGCGTTCCCATCTGGCGCCCTCGGACGGCCATCTCCCTACATTGATTAATTATGCATTCGCTTTAGTTGTTTTCGTGCTGTATTCAGCTTCAAAAAAGACGCCAGCTGTAGTTGAGTTCCTCAGTTTCTTTTTATAAAATTAGTAATATCCTGTTAGTCAAATAAGATTGCCTTACTACCTATGTGGCAAGGGTGTTTTCGTTGACTGCCAAGCATATTTCGTCATGAATGGTTTATTATCAGGCATATGATGTTGCCGCGGCTGCAGATATTCGCTAAACCGAACTAGGTACTGGGAAAAGCCCACTCATCTCCAGAAGGGGCTTCTGGGAATAACTCCCTAAGAGGGATGTTTTATGATAAATCAGCCTCCGGTAGGATATAGATACAAACCTTACAAACTGAACCACAATTCTATATCTTGCTACGCAGAAGAGGATGATTTCTGAGCACACCATGTCTTATTGGTAGCGTATTTCGTCCCAAATTTATTGTTGTTCAGTTTATTGTCTTTCAGTTATGGTTGGCAGTAGCATTTCACCCACCCTTTTGTAATATTTTCATTTTTCACTGCCCCCTCATCATTGGCGGCTGACTTTTTGCTCATTTTAAACAGGCAGTACAGCGAGCGGCCGTCCGTGCACCAGAAGAGACAAAAGAAGACGACGAAGAAGTACTGGAATCGGGAATTCAAGGCCAACCCTTGCTTGTCTCGGGCCCTCTTTTCCTGTGAGGACATGGCGTCTACGCCTTCTAGAGCAGCTTCGCGTGCCATGCAGGCGTCAGTTTCGCGCCTGGAGTCACCCGCCTCCGGCTCACCCACGCCAACCCGCACAACCCGAACCCAAGATACCGTCCCGGCAGAACAGGGCGAAGACTCAGCCGAGGCGAACGTTCTGCCCGGTTTCCTCAAGGCGGACTCCCCAACGGCCCTGACGGACAACGTGTACGTCATCCTCGGCCACGGGCGATACCAGATTTTCGTCGCCTGTTCCTTCGTGCTGTCCGCCTGGATGGTACTCGCTCACGTCCTCGCCTACCAGCTCATTGGTCGGCGCGTGGGACATTGGTGCAGGCGTCCCGACTACCTCCGGTATTTGTCTCAGGAAGCCTGGAGGAACGTAGCCATCCCTCTACTGCCGGATGGGACATTAAGCGGATGCACTGTCTACGACCCGCCTGTCGAGGTGAGGGCGCTAGCCAATATACCAATATGTTGGTTAATGAGGTCTAGAGCTCTGACCTCAAGTCCTGCTCAGATCAGTTTTTCCGATGTCACATCAACCTCAACCCTAACATGGAATTAAAATGTCGTTAAGCAACCTTATCTTTCAAAAATTTCAACAAAACCGTTTTCATCTAACCGTTAGTAAAGCTTTGCTTCAACTCAAAGCATACCAAATCTCTACATCACGTACAAGCCAGTTCTCTGTCAAGGTGCAAGTTTATTTCGACCCTGGAATCTTCTTTGTCACAGGAGAACACCTTCGCTGCGGAGCCTCGGCTTCCACTATATGTAGCGCCCAAAAAATTGTACAATACAAAATTGTAAAAGAAAATTCGCGGTAAATTGCTTAAGTATCTTGCTACTTGTTCTCCAGATAACACGGGAATTCTTTTTGTCACGTCAAACTGAATCGTATAAGGAGCCACTATCACGGCATGAAAAATTGAAAGATTCAATAGGCTTAGCATAAAAACAATAAATTTAGAAATTTCGTTGTAAATACAATAGAATTACGTCCAAATGTATACGTTGAAGGCTCCTCAGAGTTTTGCAATGCTGGAAAGATTTTAGGCTTTTTAAGCGGTATTTTGTGCAGTTTCAGGAATTATTTCGTGCAGGTTGCTTTAAACTTCGCTCCTTTTGTTTGTTTACTGGCGACCGGAATCATTTGGGCCTTATTGCTTACAATAAAATATATTTCTTTTGTCATGGGGCGTTCGGTAACATCTACGTCGAGATCAAGCCTGCAAACGTATTTTCTGTCCTTGATAGCTACGTCAACCAGTCTAGAGAGCGGGTGCCTAATCTTCGCAACTACCGGGGAAGAGGTGGCAATAGCGGTTTTGGGGGCGATTTTATGATTCTAGCTTTTTGATCAACAATTACGTTGCGCCACAGCGTAGTTTGCGTACACATCTTTTGTATGTGTGTACGGATCAGCGCATCACAATGTGTTGCGCGTGCCATAAATTGGGGTTTGCAAAAAACGTTTAGCTGCGTGCTTCTGCGTCCCGACCTCAGCTTCTGCGCCCTAGCGGGGCCGTCTGCGTTTCACCACTCCCAAGAACGGCCGGGCTTGAGGAGCGGCGGGCGCGCACTTTCATATGAAAGTGCGCGTTCGCCGCTGCTCCAGTCCGGCCGTGTCCCAAGATATCGCCACGGCGTAAAAGGTTTAAGCTCCGTAATTTTTCGACCACATTGCCGCGCAGAGAGGTTGCCATGCTTTTCGCTTTCGTCGGTAGGAGGCAAAACGCCCCCTGTTGTGTGCGTGACGCCTGTGGGCATTGCTATGCTAATAACAGAAATATATGCTTGATTGCTTCGTTGATTCCCGGTCGTACACCCAGCAGTGTTGCGGAATGGGCCTCCGAATTCAATTCCAATTCCCATCTGAGGAATTAGAACTATTCACAATTTCCTTTCTTTCAATTTCTCTTAATGAAAAAAGTTATTCCATTCCTGCTCCTGGAACGCACAGTCTATTCAGTACCGTACCTTTATTTCGTCAAAGTAAAAACTGCCCCGTGGTGCTGTAAACGAGTTACCAAAGAATGCAACATGTATCTGACCTTACAATACGCGTTGAAAACTGCAAAAGTAAGCAAAATGTGTCACTTGTCACCGAAGTTGGGAGGTGGTAGCAGCTTCCATACATATCCAGCGCAGAATCGCTCTTCTAATGGAAAAATTTACGAACCATACCGAGCGAAAGTTTAGAGAAGCACAAACGTGAAACGTGTTTCCAACGTCCGATAAAAGTGTTTCCAAACGATCTTAGCGAATCGTTTGGATGCAACACCCAAAACACCCGAATCGCAAGCTAAGAATAAACCCATGTGACGATTTTTCGTGCACAAAGAAAACGGATCTACGACCAATTTAAATGTGTACCGATACGTGGTTTATAAGATAAAGGTATACTACTGTACTGTTCCTTCAAGATCGATGCTTGTGTTGTCTTGTTTAAAACCGTTCCTTAATCGCGATTTTCAAGAAACCATTTTCACGCAATGGAAACCCGGTGTCAAAGAGAGAAAGAAATATTTTTTGCGGTCCTAGGTTTTATACACACCCCGTATTGACAGAGATCGTATCGGAGCTTTTCGGCAGAGCAACCTGTCTATGGGAGCTGTATTAGTTTTTTCAAAGAAGGCCATCGGTTCCATACCGAACCCCATCGGTCCCATTAGGAAAACGTACGCTTTGGAACGGGTCAATGTCACACTGTTCCTTTTCGCCTATTAGGTAACGGGAGTCCCACTACTTAATATACATAGTATATTTTCATGTTATCATGCTTTAATGGTTTGTTCTTGCGCGACGTGCGATGAAGCGGCTATGGCGTTGATGTCTGCTTTTTGTGTATCTTTGCACAGCGTAATAGCGTATAATATTCCTATCTGCTTCGCGTACCGTCGTTCAAGCAGCATGAGCATTGTGTGGCTAACTCACAGGCATGTCGCGCGGAGCTTGCGCACATCTACACGCACTTTAAATGCTTACACGAATGATTACACGCGAATTTAAGCATATAGAACTAATGCTGCTGTACCTTCGCGAGAGACGGCAAGGCAGCATCACCAACAGAGTTAACAGTTTTGCATTCACCCTAGGAAAGCCGCCACAAGTTACAGGTTGACCTCCATTTGGTTAGAATATTGCTCAGGGATTATCTTAGCGCAGTCCATTCAATACAGGACACTATACATGACTTCCTAAATTAAAGTGACAGAACCATAGTGTAACAGTAGCCGTGACAACATAAATATCGGCTGGCGGTTTGTTTGAGGACCTGATCAACATTTTGAAATACGACCTTCCTAGAGAGCAATAAACGGAGAGAACAAACTTTATTGAGCATTCTAGAGCTGTTTAGGCGCTTGACAGGGTGGTGCCCTCTTCTCGGGCCCCATATGTTTCTAGGTACTCCTGGCCTCTGGTGACCAGCGCAATCTGTTCTTCCAGGACAGGGGTGAACAACAAGGTCTCCCATCGCTCGGGGTTGGTGTCAGGGGAAGGGGAAGCGGAGGTGGGGTGAACTTTGGAAAATTGCACACTCCTATTATGTGTTGGAGTGTGCCCAGTTGTCTGCAGTTTGGAGATTCTTTCTCGTATATCGGCGTAGAACTTGTGTAGGAGATAATGGTGGGAGAACTACCCGGCTTGGAACTGTCTATATATTGCCGCGAACCATGCATTGGATTTCATTATTTGTTTTTTGCTTTTGCCGCCCCGGCTGCGCCGGTCTGTGTTATCGGTGTTGTGTGTGCCATGGGAGACGTGTGTTCCGTTCTTTCTTTCTGTGCCACATGTGTTATCTCTTCTGATAGGGAGAGCGTTCCGAACTAACATAAACAGTATAAAATATTCTTCGGTCATCTACAGTGTTTTGGTTATAATTCGACTATTCCCGAAACCCTCGCGCCGAGTGAGAAATCCCCGCTGAGCAGAAGCCGCGGCATTCCAATGGCCGCCACCAGTCCACGCACGTCACTTTGTTGATTGCTGTTTCGCCGCCTGTGTATTCTTTGAAATAAACTTGTGTTTTGTTTTTATTCAAGACAGCTGCGTCGTCTTTGGCTACGTGACATCTAGTGGAGGTGCTGGGTACGCACCATGTATGCTACTAACAACCTCTGGAAGCCTCCAAGCCAGTCAAACTAGAGCCAGCCGCCGACTGCAAGGCTTCCCGCAGGAGTTTGGTCTCCTGCCAGACGGACCCAAAAGAACCACCGCTGCACATACCACCATGGTGCAAGAAGCAACATCACCAACCGTCGTGAACCCCCACAGGGGAACGCCCACCCTTTCGAGGAGCCCCCGGAGAAGAGCCAGAAGAATGGTTGGAGGAACTGGAGCGCGTCCGGATCTTCAACAGGTGGGACGACGCAGAAACGTTCCGGCATGTTTTTTTTTACTTGGAAGATTCAGCTTGCGCTAGGTTCGAGGACCACGAGAGTTCCTTGACCAACTGGGCTCAGTTCAAAAGCGAGTTCCTGAAGATGTTTACTACCGTTGTCACAAAAGAACGCGCAGCGCTTTTGCTGGAAACTCTAACGCAGCACCCCTACGAAGGGGTCATGAGTTTCGTCGAGGAGATGAAGCGACTTTTTCACCGTGCCGACCCAGGAATGACGGAGGAAAAAAAATTACAACATCTTCCCGTGGGGAACCCTGATGAGGATGCGAAGCATCGTGGCGGCTCCGTGTGGTTCCATTGTGTTGCCGTTATGTTGAGTGATCTGGTTTTTACTAGCGCCAGAGGGAATTCCGCGTCCGGGTCCACACCGGTGGCAAAGGCACGCAAGTGCTGTTGTGTTACGGTGAGTAGGCGGTGGTTCTCGAGGCGCCGAAACTCGTCCATCATGTTCTTGTCGATGTTGTCTCTGTGGTAGAATCGGTAGTCTCCGTCAGCTTTGTTGAGCTAAAGGTTATTGACATTGGTGCACCGGCTGAGAGCAATGTACACGCCCTCTTCTTCGCAGCTTTGTCTTCTCGTTCTTCTTCTTCGGCGGTTCCCCTACGGGAAGATGACGACGGTGGTTGGACGCGAACCTATCTCGTGATGGATTCTTTGATTGGCCAATCTCTAGGGGTATCCTGCCACAATCAGCAACAGAGGCGCTGCGGACGGGGCTGGTTGAGCTGCAAGGCGCGTGGCGCTTCCCGCCACAGCATTTCCACGGGAAATTCAGCATCCCCCTCTAAAGTTTCAGTTCAGTTCAGCTTCGTTCAGCTTCGCGTGCCTTCGTCGTATCAGTAGCTTCTTGACGTAGGTTGAATGAGTGAAGGACATAAGGCGCGTTCGTAGCACTTGCTCCTGTCCCGGACTTGTAGCGTAGTGGGAAGAGCACCGCGTACCTCCCGTTGCGGCCAGAGAGTCGTGGGATCGAAACCGGGCGCCGCTAACTATTTCTCTTTTTTATAGTGTAGTATCGCGGAGCTGTGGGTGCATGTAAGGTGGAGAGTTGCGCATGCGCAGTGAGCGTGTGGACGGCGCTGCCATCAACGACGCAGGACAAGGCGAGCCTAAGAAATGCTCCGCATTTAAAAAAAACTACGGTTTCTGATGCGAGGTGTGAAGCAAGAGCTCTTCGCGTGCCTTGTTCGCAACCCCCCAAGACCGTGTCCGATTTCACGTCTGAGGCCACTGTGATGGAGAAGACTCTCGAAATCCGAACGAGGAAGTACCACCGTCCAATTAATGCGCGGGTTTCGGAGACGACTGGTGCCGGCGCTATTAACTCGGACTCACTACGCGACACCCTCCGTGCAGTGGCGAGGGAGGAGCTGCGGAAACTTTTAACGGCGACGATGCCATAACCTCAAGTCGCTTCCCTGACTGACGTGATACGGGAAGAAGCACAGCACGCTTCGGGAACTTCTATGCCATCTGAAGCACCCCGCGAGCCAGAGGCTCTGACCTACTCCGCTGCTGTTCGTCGACCCCGCCCTGATACAACACGTCATCAAGAGGCCCCGCCGTACCGCCGTTCAGTGTCACCCCCCCGACCCCCTGTAACCCGACACCAGGCGCCAAGGAAGACCGAGGTGTGGCGAACGCCCGATAATAGGTCGCTGTGTTACCACTGCGAAGAGGCCGACCACATCTACCGCCACTGCCATTACAAGAAGCTAGGTTTGCGAGGATTCTCCGTCGACGCACCTCGCCCTCTCCCTGGCCAACGTCCACGTGAGATCGACAAGTATTTCTCTCAAACAAGCCGTGGCCCTGCCCGTTTCAACCGCTCGCCGTCGCCCTACCCGTGCCAATCGCCGTAGCAATGCTCACTTCACCCGTGGAAGGTCCCCCAGCCAACGTGGGGGAAGCTAAAAGAAGCAGCTTCTAGAGGGGAAGTTGCTCAACGGCGAAAAACCCGAAACTCTCCAACGACGCAAGGACGCGCCGAAGACACTGATTCACGACATGCCCTCATCCCAACGACCCGACCTAACCCTGACGAGACTCCCGAACATGACGACAGCTACACGGCGCGACGCGTACCCGACATGACCGAGACTGCCGATGAAGAGACGCCGACGACGCGCAGTGCCCGACCGTCAACACGCACAAACCGAGATGCGATGCCCCGACGCACCCGGAATTCGGGGAAGGTGGCATTCGAAGTCAAGGTGTCCATCGACGGCTCTAATCTAGTCGCCCTCGCAGACACAGGAGCCGACTACTCAGTAATGAGCGGACCATTTGCGTCTAAGCTGAAGAAAATTATGACCAGATGGGACCGTCCGCCCACACGCACACAGGAGGTCACCTCGTGACGCCAAGTGGAACGCGCACATCCCGCGTCACCATAGACGGCACGACGTACCCCACCGCGTTCGTTACCTTGCCTAAGTGTTCCCGCGACGTAATTCTCGGAAGGGACTTTTTGACGGACAACGGTGCAATAATTGATGTACAGGCCAAGTCCATAACATTTCCCTCCGATCACTCCATGACGCCGTAACCGAACACCGTGCAACTGCAAGGATCGCCGATGATCATGTCACCCTGCCACCCAGCGCAAGCTTGCTGATCACCGTCTACTGTGAAGGTGCTGCTCCTGACGTCGACGCTATCGTGTAGAGTGACCAAAGGTTGCTTCTCGACCGCGGTGTGTCTGTCGCAAGAAGCATTGTGCGGTGTAAGCAACGCAGATCCCACGTTGTGGTCACCAATTTCACCGAGGAATACCAGCATTTAAACGACGGCGCTGCAATTGCGTTCCTGGAAGAAACTCAACAAGCAAGTGACGTGATCGCAGTCGCCGAATTTGAATGATCACGCCAAGATACCTTCAAGTTTCCGCATCCTTTTGACGTAAATCCGTCGCTACCGCAAGAAGAAAAGAACAAGTTATTGGCTTTGCTTCATCGCTACAGCGAGTGTTTGTCGTCGGACTCAAAGTTACGTCAGACACCTCTGGCGAAGCACCGGATAATAAGCGAAGATGGAGACCGCCCTACCCGGCAGTCACCGTACCGCGTCTCTTCACACGAGCGCGAAGCCATGCGGACTCAAGTTGACGACATGCTCAGCGACGACATAATACAGCCATCGAAAAGTCCGTGGGCTGCGCCGGTCGTACTCGTGAAGAAAAAAGACGGCACTTTAAGGTTCTGCGTTGACTACCGGCGACTGAACAAAATCACCACAAAGGACTTGTACCCCCTGCCATGAATCGACGACGCCCTCGACCACCTCTGCCACGCGAAGTACTTCTCGTCGATGGATCTGAAGACCAAACACTGGCAAATTGAAGTGGATGAGAATGACCGAGAGAAGACTGCATTTATAACCCCGGATGGTCTATACGAGTTCAAGGTGATGCTGTTTGGGCTGTGCACGGCGCCCGCACAGTTTCAAAGAGTTATGGATACTGTGCTAGCTGGCCTGAAGTGGCACACCTGCCTCGTATACCTTGACGACGTTGTTGTATTCGCCCGGACTTTCGATGAACACCTTGCAAGGTTAGAGTCTGTACTCGAGGCAATTCGCTCGTGGGGGTAACGCTGAAGCCCGGGAAGTGCCGCTTCGCTTACGAGGAGCTCAAGTTTTTGTTACACGTCGCCAAAGCCGCGGGAGTCCTGCCTGACCTGGCGAAAACATCAGCCATAGCGACGAAAACACCGATACGGGAATGCACACGGACGCCAGCGATATAGGTTTGGGTGCCGTCCTCGTCCGAAAGCAAAGCGGTTGTGAAAAGGTAATTGCCTATGCAAGCCGTGGTCTGCCGAAGGAGGAAAAAACTACTCTGCCTCCGGAAAAGAGTGCCTGGCCATTTCAAAAATTCGCTCATACACAAGTGTATTGCAGACCGTTCAAGGTTGGGACACCACCATGCGCTGTGTTGGCTCGCCAATTTGAAGGACACCTCTGGACGTCTTGGGCGGCGGAGCGTGGGCCTGCAAGAGTTCAACGTTACAATAGTCTACAAATCCGGCAGGAAACACCCCGACGCCGACTGCCTGTCCCGCGCCGCTATCGACCCACCACCACAAGACACCGATGAAGACAGCGCGTTCTTCGGAGTCGTGACACAGAGCGACCTAGCCACCCAGTAGCGTGCCGACCCCGACCTGCGCGTCATGATGGACTACCTCGAAGGACGCAACGTCGCTGTGCCGAGGAGGCTCAAGCGGAACTTATTAGCATTCAGCCTCAAAAACACCGTCCTCGTGAAGAAGAATTTCAGCCCCGGAACGAGAACGAATGATCTACTTTTCTTTCCGCAGACCTTCGTGTCGAAATGTTGGAAACGTGCCAAGACGACCCGTCTTCCGGACATCGAACAGCTCACACTATTGGAAAAATCAAGTCGAAGTACTTCTGGCCAAGCCTTACATCCGACGTCGCCCACTACGTTCGGAGTTGCCGTGGCTGCCAGCAACGAAAAACGCCGCGGACAACACCACCCGCCGGACTACTGAAACCGATCGCCGTCCCGTCGACGCCATTTCAACAGATTGGAATGGACCTTTTAGGCCCGTTCCCTACGTCACGATCACAGAACAAGTGGATTGTCGTAGAGACAGACTACATGACGCGCTACGCAAAGACCGCCGCTCTTCCGAGAAGGACTGCACAAGAAGTCGTCAAGTTCTTCATAAACCAAATTGTGCTGCGACATGGAGCCCCTGAAGTCCCAATCACGGACCGCGGAACGGCCTTCACTGCGGAGCTTATGCAAGGAATCTTGCGCTACAGCAACACAGATCACAGAAGAACGACGGCGTACCATCTCCAAACGAACGGACTGACGGAAGGTCTGAACAAGACGATCGCGGATCTGCTGTCTATGTACGTCGACGTTGAACATAAGACTTGGGACGAAGTACTACCGTACGTCACGTTGCGTACAACACGGCTACCCAGGAAACCACAGAGATGACACCGTTCGAGCTTGTCTTCGGAAGTTGGCCGACTACGATGCTTGATGACCCACATCCCCACGGGGATGAAGACGACCTCAAAGCTGACGTCCAAGGATACCTTCAGCGTGCGGAGGAGTCCCGCCAGCTAGCTCGAGTTCGCACAACGGACCAGCAGCTGGTCCGATGCGAGACGCTATAACCTCCGACGCTGGGACGCTGAGTACCACACAGGGGATCGTATGTGGGTTTGGACTCCCATCCTTCCACGTGGACTCAGTGATAAACGTATACGACGGTATTTCGGACCCTACCGGATTCTACCACGTGTTGGCTACCTTTCCTACGCGGTTATTCCTTATGGGGATTCCGGAACGTAACGACGACGCACGCGGCCCGAAGTCGTCCACGTGGTTCGCTTAAAACCTTTCTACGTACGATGACGGACTTCTATTTTTGTATTTGTTCGGACTGTCGCTTGCGTTAGCATCGGGTCGATGCACTCTTAGAAGGGGGTAATGTCGCGAACCATCCGTTGGGTTTGTTTATTTGTGTTTTGCTTTTGCCACCCGCCTCCGCCGTCTATGTTATCGGTGTTGTGTGTGCCAAGGGAGGCTCGTGTTCCGTTCTTTCTTTCTGTGCCGCATGTGTTATCTCTTCTGATAGGGCGAGCGTTCCGAACTAACGTGAACAGCGTAGAATAATCGTCGTTGATCTACAGTGTTCTGGAAACAATTCGACTATTCCAGAAAGCCTCGCGCCGAGTGATAAATTCCCGCTGAGTAGATGCCGCGGCATTCCAATGGCCGACACCAGTACAGGCACGTCACTTTGTTGACTGCTTTTTCGCCACCTGTGTATTCTTTGAGTTGTTAGGGGAGCACAAGTTCGCTCCAATAAACATGCTTTTCTTCAAGACAGCTGCGTGGTCTTTGGCTACGTGACAATATGACTTTCTGCGTTCTGTTTAGAGAATGCTGCGGTTTAGGATATCGCGCCCTCCCGTATTTATAGTGACTGACTATGTCCTTGTAGCTCGTTATGGGTCGCGGTTGCTGCCCCTCTGCCCGGCTGATTAGTTGTCGGGCCTGTTGGTGGGCAAATTCATTGCCCTCCACCGAAGAGTGAGCTGCACCCATATTAGCTCTATTTTGTGACTTGGTGGTACTTTTTTGGCGGATTCTCACTGCCTTATCAGAAACCCATCCTTTCCTGAAATTCCTATACGCTTGTTGGGAGTACGTGACTATTTTCGTCGCTTTTGGTTGGGTCAACGCAACTGCAATTGCTATTTCTTAAGCTTCCTCCGGGCTTGGTGTGATGACTGAGGCACACGTGATGAGCTCGTTCCTTCCTGTTCTGCAGTCGTTGTTCTCATTGAGTGCTTGGGACGTCATATATAATGGCAATGCCCGAACTTTCACGCTGACGACTAAGGCTTCAGTAATCATGTCTGTTTGTACCCATGCCCGAAGGCCACGTGCAAAGAAACACTGCAGCCAAACAAAGAACAAATTTCCTGTCCTTACTGCTGAGAGCCGTTAAACCACTCGTTATCAAGGCCATTGCTAGAGCCGGAAGTGTGAGAAGAGACGCATTTTGGTAGCTGTGTAGTCTGTATTCTTGTACATAATATCTAACGTAATTGTATATCTCAGCTGCCCACTGCTATAGAAGAGCCTGGAGTTAGAAAGCTCAGTAACACATCCGAAGCTCCGTGCTTACGCTTGCGGGAGGGTGCTGGGAACGCAAAGGTCATCACCCACAATTTTGTTTTTTCTGACTTGCTTGTGATTTTCTTTATCTCATGGTCTATATGGGGTGGTGGTCAAGCAGGGAGCATCGGCGTTTCTAACAATTCAACATTATATGCCCTTGCTGGAGCTCCAGGGTCCAGCTGCCACAGACGGAGAAAGGGTCCACAGATTGAAGCCGTATTCCCAGGAGATGCCTACCAGGTTAGCTTTCAAGTCACAACGTTTGCTGTTTCTGGAGCCCCAGGGCCAAGCTTCAGCCGACGGACCAAGGCTCCACAGGTTGAAGCCGTATTGCAGGGAGATGCCTTTGAGGTCAGCTTGCAAGTCACAACGGTCTGCGTTGCGTACCGGCCACGGACGGTGTGAGGAGAACACCAAGCAGGCTCGTTGTTCCATGTTTCATGCGCGGACTCTTTATATTGCTAGCTGCAAGCTTTCACAGTATCAGCATGTGGTGTGAATCACCGCGGCTCGAGAAGCGCAGGGTTTGTCTTTCTCACCCCTCCTTCTGGACGCTTTTCTCCGCCTGGTGATCTGGGCATACGGCGCCTACGACGTAGACGCCCTCCTGCCTTGGGCGCCACGGACAGTTTAACAGAGAAAGTTTTGCTTCGAAGAGCCTGCCAAAGCACGAAGAGCCGAAACCTAAAAGCGCCACCGGCCAGACGTGACGATACACGCCTAAGGGGAAAAATATCGTGTTCATTAGCTGGAGGTGTATCCTCATGGGCAGCAAGAGGTCTACTGCGAGGACGCAGTACGCCCCAGCGACTGTTGCATCGGCATCTGCTACGGCAACCTGCAAAGTTTCAGTAAATCGTTTTCAAACCAGTCGTGGTGCTACATTTGCTCACAACGTATACAAATATTTCCTCACAGGGCAGTGATTGTAGGTCCAGCGACTTGGCACTTTTTGTTAGTTACCGAAGCGGAATAATAAAAATCGGCTGTTGCACAATGTGGGAAGCTGGAAAATAAGTCAAAACGAGAATTCAGTGGATCTGACGCAACGAACCAGTTTTATGCAGTATGTACATCAGATGGGTCAATGTATTGAGAGCGTTGTACAAAAATACCGAGGGAAGCCAGAGGGAAAAATATAAAATATGGAAGAATTCCTGCTCCAGAAATCAGTAACTTCGAACGTATTTCTTCTGCTATAGCTTCAACACGGCTTCCAATACCCCTGTATCTTTTCGTGCCCACTTAACTGCATGAATGGGAGCCACTGTAAGATATAGCGCGCTGTCTTGTACAGTAGAAAGTGTTAACAAAAATGGAAAAAGATGTATTGTAGCCCCGGTTCCTTTTCGCACCAACTTAAGTGCATGCGTTGGGGACACTGTAAGGTATAGCACACTGTTTTGTACAGTACAAAGTGTTAACAAGGATGCAAAAAAGGTGTGTTGGAGCACCTGGTCCTTTTCGCACCCACTTAACTGCATGCGTTGGAGACACTGTGAGGAATAGCTCCCTGTTTTGTACAGTACAAAGTGTTAACAAGAATGCAAAAAAAGGTGTATTGGAGCCCCTGTTCATTTTCGCGCCGACATGACTGCATGCGTTTGAGACACTGTAAGGAATAGCACACGTTTTGTACAGTTCAAAGCGTAAGACGGATAAAAAAAAGATGTAGTGGAGCGAAGTAAAACCTTGAAAAACATCGTTTCTATTTTGGAGTATGAACAAGCTTCTGAAATGCAACCTTAGACCTCTGAAGAAATCTGGTCTTAATGCTTCCACTCGAAAGGACTGACAGCGACTTCCCCTTATGTGGTGTGTACAGCGTCGTGTTTTATGCAAGAATGCGCGCATGACACACTTGTGCCTCTCCAAGTTCTCTTTCACACCCGCTAACCGTGATGCCCGGTCACTGAAAATGCTGCGTATGCGTTCATATTTCCGTCACCTGTGCTCCCTTTGAAATGTAGCGCTGCTGTCGCTGCCAAAGACTAAATGATGATGATTGTAGGGTTTAACGCGCCGACGCAACGCAGGCGATGAGTCGCGCCGTAGTGGAGGGCTCCGGATTTATTTTGACCACCTGGGGATCTTTATAGTGCGCCGAAATCTCGTACACACGAGCGTTTTTGCTTTTCGCCTCCATCAGAAAAGCGGCCGCCGCGGCCGGGAATCGAATCCGCGACCTTGTGCTCAGCAGCGCAACGTGCCAAAGACTAAATAAGTAACCGGAAGGTGCCAGTCATGGTAACCACGTCGTCTGAAAATCCCCATTCCATTCCCATTACCAAAATGGGATTAATTTCAATATCAATCCATCATTACTTCAAGCGTTGTTCTCATTGAATTCTCATTCCATTGCAGCATCTCGAAATGATAGAATGAATCCGGAGTAATTCCAATCTCGGTGTGAAAACTCCGAAATTCTGACACCAGCAGCGTGTGCACAAATACGTGCTAAAGATGCACGCATTCCTGGTGTAAACCAATATTCCACATCCCACCGTCGGTGCATGCAAATACATGGGTATGTAAGAGCACGCCGTAGCACAGTCCTAACGTTGGCGTGGAGGTCTTACAACGTCGTCATGTACTCCAAGCTGGAAAAAGGTTCCGTACAAATCAAAACCATTTCAAAAGAGTACACTTCGGGAAGGTAGACAAAAAGGCATAACGTTAGCCCTAGTATCCTGTGATGACGCCTAACATTAGGAAACCTTCAAATGCAGCCTTACCACAAGGCAAGCAACATCATACTTCATGTATGTTGAGGTGCGGGCACGAGTTCACGACGTTAAATCTTTAAACTGTGAAGTCAGGCAAAGCGCGGGGCTCGGCTGCCGCAGCTCCGAGTTGCCCGCCCCACTGTTGCGCATTAACCTTCGCGGAAGATAAATGACAACACCAAATATGCGAGACTTTAAACAGGGCTACGCCGATTCCAAAAGTCGGGCCAACTACGATTGCGGTAAAAACTTGTTTGGCGGTTCGAATTTAACTCACATGGTCCTGGGGGTCGGTAGCCAACGTGTCTGCTGGAGAGTATAGCGAGTTTTGAAATTTTAAGACTCCCTGGATGTAATAGACAACGGTATTGTTACAGGTGGTATGTGTGCGGTATTTGAGGAAAAAAAGGACCTTCATGTGTCAAAGTAATCTACCTTCGTATATAAGGCCTAGGCGGGAGGAGGGTCTGTGTCGCGTCTTGTCTGCAGCCGCCACTAGGAGCCACAGTTTAACTGTACTGGCCAATAACGCAGCAACGGCGCCGAAACGTTACCGTTGTCTTCGGAGGTCATTTTTACCGCTTGATGATCGGCGTCCTACGGTGAGGGCCACATCGGTCGTTCAGTAATCTGCATAAATTATCCAATAATCTCTCGGCTGCGTTGTACCTTATTTGGATCCAGTGTTATCTAAAATAAAGAATAAAACTGTCTAAGCGTTCCTTCTGTAGGTTATAAGGCCAAGTAATACGACAATATGTCGATTTCTAAGCGAATGCTGTCAGTGTTGTCATGATAGTATCATTAGTTTGTTGTTGCATATGGCGTTTCAACTTCACGGTTTGGTTGCCATGACATCTACCGTATTTGTATACCAGCCGCAACAGCAATAAACTTAGTTAAGACTTCTGTACCTGGGTGTGCCGTCTTGCTTTTGTCCTTTTTTGTTGCTCGGGAAATTCAAGAATTCTAAATTCAAGGCTTTTTCTGTGTCTAACGCAGGGCGAAGGAGCAGAACGTCATGAAGTTCCCTGCCGCGAATGGGACTATGACGACAAAGGCTACCCCGACAGTATAGTCGGCATGTGGAACCTGGTGTGCGACCGTCAATGGCTCTACCAGTTTTCCTTTTTTCTCTACATGGTCGGCCCAGTTTTCTCCGCGCCAGTCGCCGGAGCGATGGCTGACCGCTTTGGCAGGAGGCCCGTCATCATAGCGCTGCTATGGGTGTTCTCGTTCGCGAGCATCGTCTCAGCTATAGCGAACTCCTTCTTCATGTTTTTGACGGCGCGACTTGTCATCTCGGCCACTTCCTATGCGGCCTTTGCCCTGCTGTTCATCTTGCTCTATGAGGTGACTGACAACGAGCACCGTGCCATCCTCGCCTTCGTCAGCTCAGCCGTCGGACTTACCCTAATGCCGCCCGCCGTCCACGTCGTATCATGGCTGCAACCTTCCTGGTATCTGGCCCACATATTCCTTGTCGCGCCCACTGTTTTACTGGCCGTGTTGAGTTCGCTGATTCAGGAGTCTCCTATTTGGCTGCTTGCCTCAGGGATGACTCAACAAGCTGAACAGAATATTCTCAGAACGGCCAGGATGAATGGCACGAACCTGGTGAGTGCTAAAGTGACGTTCAGAGCACTGAAAGCCCAGATGAAGGCAGACGAAGAGGCTGCTTCTACGCCGCCTTCATCGTCGAAAACATCTGCACGATCCTGGCTTTTCAGCAGTGGAAGCCCCCTCTCGGCAGCCCTGGCCTGGTTTACATTGACGCTGGCCTTATACGTTTTATTTATGCCGACTAGTACAGAACGATGGTTTGAGGAAGCCACCTATATTGTGCTTGAGATATTGTTTTACTGCGCCATTTGTTGGTACATGCGGCGGAGTGGCTACCGTCATGCCCTTTGGCTGAGCCTGATGCTGTTGTGTGTTTTTTGGGCTCTCTTTGTCGTGCTGAATTTTGTGGGCTATCCTTGGGTCGTTTCCCACTTGAGAAGGCTCGCTCAGCTAGCCACCCACTCGGGCGTGACGGTCAACTATTGCTACACTGCGGAAGCCTTCCCCTCTGCGGTCCGGGCAAAGGGCTTTTTCTTTTCAGCCTTTATCGGCAGGTTGGGAGGGCTTCTAGCAATGGTGACGCAACTGAACCCGGGAAGAACTTCCTCTATTCTCGCCAACATGGCCTTTGCCTTGCTTGTGCTACTGACAGCGGTTGGTGTCCAGTGGCTGCCGGAACTCGTCTTCTTCAAGAAAGAGAAAACGAAACGGGCGGCATCCCCGGAAGAAATGAGCGAGAAGCAGAGAAAGGAGATGATAAAGGCTTCGCTATCTCCGAGAAAGAAGTCCACTAAAACTCGCATCCGGTCGCCTAGACCACGCAGTGACAAGCCCAGGGCAAGGTCTCTGAAGCCTGAGTCCCCATCACTCAAAGAAGCTAAGTCACCGAAGAGTGTGGCGAGCCAGCAGCCGCAGTACGGGAGAACAAAAACAAATTCTCCCAAATTTGTACAGTCACGATGAAGAATTTAATGCTGATCTGTACGTCAGTTGTGGGATTGCATGGAGTTAACTGACTTTCGTTGTGCAAAAAATACGGTAAAATAATTATACCTTAAATGTTGCTTTTTTAATGTGCACATCCAAAGGCACGTTTGTAGTACTTCGCTCTAAAGTTTCGCAACACAGTGAGCACATGCGATCCATAGAAATGTCGGCTCAAGCTTAGAAGAAAATGTCTCGCTGTGTTTACTTGGCTGCCATCATTGTACACTTGGTGGGTAGTAATAGAAATTCAATCAAACTAACAGGTACTTGAATTTCTCGTTATATTTTGTTATTCCTGTATTTGCAAATGAGCCATGGTTTTCGAAATGATATTGCGTCTCTGAATAAAGGCGCAGGATTTTTATTGAACAGGAATACTACAAAAAATTCCAACTTTCAAATGGTCAAAATGTATTTTTGCTTCTTAAATGGCCATTCTTGCGACGTCTTGTACTTAAAATACGGTGTTTCGGCTTCTTAAAATGGCGTTCCTTCGTAACCATGCCCAGGCGGATTTTTCATGAACAAGACTCTTGCCAATGGTGTTGTCACCCCCCCCCCCCATATTTGCGATTGGATTCACCCCGGAAAGTGTTCACCTTCACGTTTCCCTCCGGGTTCAGTGATCGTTATCTTGTAATTACATCATTTAACCAGGACCTAAGCTGCATTCGCAGATGACCGCTATATCTTCCAAGGTGCAGTCCCCCATGGTGCTTCACTAGATGAGTCCCTGTACCATGACCCCCAATTCCAGGCCGCACTAGGCCCTTTTGCCATTGAGAACGGTCTAGCACGAGTAATATTATCCCGGGTCTACACTCCACTCAGTTACTCGAACAGGACCATTAGATCCTTCATTTGAAGCTGCTTAAATTACCCTTGAAGATTGTATAAATGTCTGTTCCTACCTCCGTGCTATTTTCATTTCGCCCTCTCGCCAACCGGCCTTCCCTTTCCCAATGAAGAACTTTAGTACTACTACTATTTAAGACTACGAATCCAACAATAAAGCATGTACGCTACGAAAAAAGTTTTATGTTCTTCGGAAAGTAGGCGTACATACCTCCCGTGCCAGTAACCTTAATACGTACGTGAAATCTGAGTTTTCTCGCGAAAAATGCATTACCAAATAGGTCGGCATATGCGATACCGAGTTGGGGAACGTACCCACATAGACCACACCAGATTCTATACATCCCCGCACTTTTACAGTGAGCGTAGCAAAGTTCCCATGGAAAAGCTTTCGTAATATAAATACTGTTAATAAAATCTGTTACGGAATGTTTTGAAATATGCCTGAAAATTTCAGGGGTATCAAAGGAAGTAACACTGCTAGAGTTCGAAATTTTAATATTAGATTTAAGCTGACCTGGCACAAAGTATCTTTTTCCACATTTGGCGTGGCAGCGGCGCTGGAGTCCCATTGGTTGCTCTTGCAATCACCGAGAAGAAACGGCACAGCAGCAGTAGCCGCAGCACATCATGAACTGTAACACACAGGAAAAACTTCGGATAGGCACCCAAGTCGCCCCCGCTGTCTCAAAAGTTTCGTGAAAGTTGCTTAGCTTTCAAAATCCAACAAAGGGCCACAGAAACATTTTCAGACAGTGGCCTACTGCCGCCCCACCTCACTTCTGGACTGCGCTCATATCCAAGAGTGCGATGTTTCCTACGTACAAGCCAGAAAATTCTATGCGATACGACGAGGCGCTTACCTAGACTGAGAACTAATTTAACAAAAAGCCTTACTAACAAATAGAAACGGGGAGAATCGACGAAAAAAAGAGAGAGAAAAGCCTTCTGTTGAACGAAAACAAAGGTACGCGGCTGGCTTATTTGTTAACAGAGCCTTCTATTTGATGAGCCGTCCAAGTCAAGGGTAACGCGAGTCTATGATGTCCGTGCACGGTTGTCCAGAGCTTGCAAAATATCGAGCGCCAAGCTGGTCCGCACGGCCACATAAGGCTTGTGTGTGGGGGTAGGGGGATATGGGGTAGTGTGTTTACATCTTATCCAGGTGGCGAAAGAGGGAGAGAGAAAGAGAGATAGAACTTTTATTACCGCAAGGGATAATTCGGTGGAGGGGTGGTGACCGAGGGAGGAAGGTCCGTGGTGACTTTAGCAGCACGAGCGACAATGGCTTCGGCAACCACCAAATCCGAACTGCTCAACGCCCTCGCCCAGTGCTCACCATCTCAATATGTAGGGAATGGGTTGTGGGGGTATTGCCAGAGTAGGTGAGCCATGATTTAGACCACCCGACAAACGGGGCAGTGGGGTGAAGGGTACAGACCGGGGTGCATGCCGTGCAGGTAGGAAAGGCAAGGAAGGCTGTACGTTTGCACTAAGCGCCATGGGCGTTCTTCGGCGTGAGAGTGCGCCGGGTGTGCAAGGGGCAGTAGACGGCGGGAAAGGCGGTAATTAAACGTAATCTCATGAAATGAAAGGAGCCGATCTCGAGCTGACAGAGCTCGATGGAAGGGATCAAGGCTAAGACTTCCTCGGAAGGTGAGCTCTTGAGCGGCTGTGCGCTGCCTCGTTGAAGAAAAAAGTTCAATGTATATTGTAGAACTTGTGATTCTCATTATAGTAAATGTACGATTTTGTTATTTTTCACGATTTACTTATTTTTTTTCTCTGTATTGCTGGATCTTATTGCTAAGCACGCATATTTGATTTGAACATGTCCTCTACTGTGAACTCCTCTGTTGTGGACTCCAGAGGGTCAGGAGCCCTCGTCAGGCACTCAATGCCTTTAGCTCCTGCCCCTTCAGCAGGGATTGTAACAACGTCTGCTGAAAAATAAAGTCTTCTTCTTCTTCTTCTTCTTCTTCTTTCACACCCGTGTGGGCTGGGGTCCACAGCAGTTCGGTGGGGGAGTCAGGGGGATTTTGAAGAAGGATTTTGAGTGCCAGGGGGGAAATGCGGCCCCGGGCGAAATTTCTAATGGCCGTCTTCGAATCGAAGATTAGGATCGCAGGGGAATGCAGTAGCGTTAATGCAAGAGCAATAGCCGCCTCTTCCGCAGTCGCTTCGGCGTCCCGTTCTTTTATTTTTCTGATCGGCATTAACCTGCTATAGCACAGCTGGTGCAGGGTTGTTCCCGTTTTTATTTCGGTTGCTTTTATTTTTTGTAGGGAACATTAATTTTTTTCCATTTCTTCCGCAGTCGCGGGGGAAGAAGTGCGAAGGGTGAAAGTGGTAGGATAAGGACTGTTGGAACCATTGATGATTGCGACCGCACAGGCGTCGTGGTGCCTGTAGCTAGCCGCGTCAACATAAATATTTGCCGGATGTACTGGGTATCGCTTCGTAAGGGCCCACGCACGCTGCTCCCGGTGGGCTCGATTGTGCGTCGGGTGCATGTTACGGGGAATGGGCCGAATAGCAAGGATAATGCTAGGAATGGGAAGAGAGAATTCTGTAGCGAAAGAGAAGTTGAGTGGAAGTCGCCAGTGTAGAGATTGACCTGTTGAGGTTGTTGCAAGGCGGGCGTACTGGCTAACAAGATCAGCTTCGAAGACCTCAGATGCAGTGTTGTAGATACGAAGCGATTCTATACGAGCGGTGGCAGCGCTCTGCAGAATCCTCAGTGCCGTCTTGTACACTTTTAGAATTAGCCAGTCCACCTTTTTGTGGTCCTCAGAGGACGGTGCTAGATAAGGAAGAGAGTAAGTGATGCGACTTATGACGAAAGCCTGTATCAGATGCAATCGCTCTGCCTCTGAGTCCCTCGTGTCGGGTGGTGATACGGCTGACGAAGTTGGTGGTCTGATTGACTTGGGATGTTAAGTGAGCGAGGAATGTGGTATTGGCGCAGTTCTGTTGGATACTGAGGCCTAGGACTTCAAGGCATGGCACTCGGGTGACGGGGGGATCATCCAGCCGGATGGTAATGTTCGGAGATGCGCGGGCGCGTTTGGGACTGTTTCGCAACAGAAGCAGTAGCTTGGCCTTCTCGGGCGAACAAGTCAAACCGACATCACGAGCATAGGCACCAACAGAACCTGCCCCCTGCTGGAGGGTGGTTTATACGTGTGCGTCACTGCCGCCTGGAACGCACAGCGTGATGTCGTCGGCATACAAACTGTGGCGAAGCGAGGGGATATTAGCAAAAAGAGGAGGGAGGTTTATCATAGCGATATTGAAGAGCAGTGGGGAGAGAACTGCTCCTTGTGGGCTGCCTATGGAGGGTAGCGGAAGGACGTCAGAGCACAGATCATTAATCTGAATGACGGCCGTGCGATTAGCGACAAAATCCCCCGTGTAGATGTAGGTGCGGGCGCCAGGAGACAGATCAGCCAAATGGCGCATAATGGCTTGGTGGAGGACCCAATCAAAGGCCTTCTGGAGGTCTAGCACCAGAACAGCGGACGAGTCGGCAGTAGAGGGAGCAAGGAGAAATCATGCTTTAGCGGCAGTAACACGTCTTTGGTGGAAAGACCGGCTCGAAATCCGAACATTCTGTGCGGGTAATGTTGCTTACTCTCCAGATTTTAGGTCACACGGGCTTGTAAGATTTGCTCGAGTACCTTACCTGCACACGTTGTGAGAGAAATGTGCCTAAGCTGTTCAAGAGCAAGCGGTTTAGCCGGCTTGGGAATGAAAAAGACTTTAGCATGCTTCCATTTGGGTGGGAGGTGCCGAAAACTCCTAGTGACTGTTATAATATTTTGTTAGGACCTCTATTGACCGATCGTCTAAATTTCTAAGGAGCTTGTTGGTTGTTCCATCCTCTCGTGGCGCTGAGTTTGGGTGAATTTTAAGAAGGGCTGGGCGGACCTCAGCTGTGGAGATGGTACGATTGATTGTCTCATTGGGCTGGCGGGTGTATGCTGAAAGGTGCTCCTACGGGCCATGGGCACGGTAAACCTCCCTGAGATGGGCGAGAAGCTGATCGCTTGTACCCGGAAAGTTATGTAAGAGGGTGGTAAGACGCTTGCGGCTGGTGTATTTCGAATGATAGGAATCAATCACGTGGCGAAGAATGGCCCTGATGCGCCGCATGCTAAGGTTTCCACGCATGCTGTCAGAGAACTGACCCCATTGCGCTCGAGCCAGTTCAGCCGCATATTTCTCAAAAGTGGTGCGGAGATGAGCAATGCGCAGTTGAAGACGACGATTGTGCTTTTGACGACGCCAGCGTTTCTGAAGGCCCTTGTACGCTGCACAAAGATGCCGAAGGCGAGTGTGAACAGTTTGCGAAGGAATGTCGGGGTCTAGGGACGAATCGTGGGCCTTCCTAATCTCGACTAGGTGTTTAAGCCAATCCTGAACCGGAGTGTCATCGGTAGGGGGTGCCTGTTCTTGACACGAGAGCCGAAAGGCTGGCGAATTTATGATGTGAGTCTGCCGCAGTTTTGGAGTAAATGCTGATTGCAGTCGCAAAGTGGACTGAATATGGAATTGATCGCTTCCTAGGTTGTGGGAAGTACATTGCCATTTCAGGTCAGTAACGCGCTAAGAATGTGTGAGGTCAGGAGAGGTATCTGCCTGTACACTGTTGCCTATTCTGGTAGAAATACAGGGGTCAGATTCTACTGTTAAACGTCGAGTTTGAATTGCTTCCCTAAGTAAGCGGCATTTTTTGGTGAGACGGTTGTAGCCCCAGCCTGTGTGACGAGCGTTAAAGTCCCCAAGTTTAAGAAGGGGTGGCTAGTTGCCGCTTTTGTGGCCCGTGTCAGAAGGTTGCTAAAGGTATGATTAGAAGCTTTAGGGCCACTATGAACGTAAGGTACATGAAGGCAAGAGGCACAGCGTTTTGGTGGATACAGGGTAATGAAGTCATGTGGTATAGCAACATCGGCAAATGTGTGATCCTCCGCGGGAATGTTACGCTGTACCAGAACCGCCACTGAGTTATTACCAGGAGTATGAAAAGCTTGATACCAAGTGAGCTTGACCTGTGTTGCAGGTTCTTGCAGGGCAATAACAGCTGGGGGTAATGGTTCAGGAGAAATTAAGTGTTGAAGATTTTGGCGCCCACGGAAGAAACCGCGGCAATTCCACTTCCACGCCACAAGGGGGTTGCCATGCCTATTCATCGTTGCCATCGTTACAGGGAAGGGGGACATTCTGTGCGGTGTCCAGGGCTCTGTAGAAATGCCTAAGGTTATTGTTGATTGTTTCCAAAGTGGATTGCACCACCATTTGTTTTGCTAAGAGGGTGTTATGTAGGTGCAAAGGGAACGTTCCAGAGTACCTAATTTCTCATCACATGCGACCGCACATGGTGAGTCATTGATAGAGACCGCTGTCCGCTTAGAGGGAGGCGAGTCGGAGTCATCAACGGTCTGAGGTGTTGGGGGAGTACCGGCCGCTTCGGAGGCATCATCAGGCGGGTGGTTATGGGCATTGGAGGGGGGAAGGTTTGCAAGCTGGAGCTCCCACTTAAGGGCAGGATTTTCTTGACGCAGGGTTGCAATATCTGCGCGGAAGGCCCGAAGCTCCTTCATTAGTTCTAACAAAGGGTCTGGGGAAAGGGTGGGAAGAAGGATCGAGACGGAGCCCCACCGGGCGAGGAACGCTGGGTGCTCACCTGCTCATGGTGTTGCAAATTGAGTTGCGTTTTCGTCTTCGCTTGGTTGCTGCCGTCAGGTGGACGTTTCAACAGCGACTGGTTGGTTGGCAAGGCAGGAATACGAGTAGACGGGGTGCCAGTCCAATCCGATAGGGTGAGTCTACAGGAGGTGGCTTGGGCATAGGTAGGAGGCTGGCGTCGAGGTTGATAGTGGCGGGGGCACACAGCTTTGCCGCTGACATGTGGGCCCTCACATAAAATGCACTTGGGAGAGCAGGAGTGGTCTTTGGGGCGTTTTCTGGGGCAGCGTGGGGGTGTCTGGGTGTTAAGACGCACATCTTGGCGATGCACTGTCCGTCAGCATGTCATGCAGCCCTTTGTTTTGCACCGAAAGGGTCTGCAGCGGTAGGTGGTGGAGCGGTAGCATATCTAAAAAGAAACCCGAGTGGCAAGGAAGAGAATTTGAGCGATGTTCGAAGTGTTTAGATGCTTGGCGTTTAGTATTTGAAGGTCAAGGTTATAGTTGCACACACTCTCCATTATGTGCGCCGGGGTGTCGGCAGGGGGGATATTGAAGGTGAGGCTGGTGACGGTAGAGAGAAAGCTTATTATTAGAATAAAGCAGAGAGGTCTGCTGGCATTCATTCACCTACACTCTACTCTGCACGGATTGGGTGAACGAAATAAAGGCCCTAAAGGAAAGAGGGCTTTAGAAAGAGAGGAGAAAAAAAGGTAGAGCTAAAACATAAGGTGTAATAGAGTGTTCGGCGGGTTACGTAGTTGCGAGGGGGCAATTGTAAGTCCTCATGCTGTATCGAAGGGGATGAGGAAGTTTATGGGATGGCGCTGTGTAGATGGTGAGACAGCGATGGGAAAGATGGTAGGTTGTACTTGGACCACAGGGACTTAGATGAAGGCAATGCGCGAGGGTAGCATTTTAATTGAGGTCGGTGGAGTCAGAATGGAGGAGAGGGACCCCGAAAATTCTAAGTTTCTTGGAGGAACGAATGATCCAAAGTGTAGGTCTCGGGCGGCAGCAAAAAGACTGACATGACTTTGCAAAAAATGTTTGACTCACTAGCACGTAAAACGACTTGCTAACCTTACAACCTGCTGGGAAGTAACAAAGTCGGCACGGTATTCTTCTTCAAATTAAGATGTTTCATCCGCACGGCGCTCCTCTGTACAAACTCCAGGTGGTAGAGGTACGCTTCGGGCGGGCAATGCCTGCCACAAACACAAGCACTTCTGGGCGCCGCCGACTCGGAGAGGCCGATGCGCTCCAGCCAAACAGCTCGCAAGTGCGGATCCTTCGGAAGAGAGTGCCTCATTTTCACCCCACTCCAGTCACTCGCTTTGCAGCCAACGACGTGGCATGGAAAACTCATCTTTATCGAGACTCAGAGGAAGCGGAGCGCTCGTATCGGAACGTCGCTGCAGAAACCCGGAACTCTTCGCCTACTCGGGATCGCGCAGAGAGAAGGAAAAGCAGCCAGAAGCCGATGGCAGTGATGTTACCGGCGGCTGACGATCGACCGAATCAGGGGGGGGGGGGGGGGGGGGTGGCGGGCGCCTCGCCGTTGCGTCAGCCGCGATCACCGTTGCGTCAACCACGACCGGCGTTACGTCAGCCGCGGTCGGCACGCTGCGGCGTCGCGCTTGTCGGCTGAGACAGGCGATCTACAAAAATCGTTTACAAATTATCCGTACAACGTAAGGGGCTCACACGTGGCTCAAGAATCCCCCCTTATGTGTTATACCACACGGAAGCATTTGATTGCAACCTTCACAAAGCTTTTCTGGGTCCCCTTAAAACCCTAATATTCCATGTGCTACCACCCCGGAAGCGGAACTCCATCGAATCATTCAGGTAATAGACTTCCTCATATTCGATTTTCACTCTTCCTTCCTTCACCGATACGCATCCTGACGGAGGACCCATTCGAAGCCCTAAACATTCTACAAAGTCCCAAGTCGACCAATGCCATCGCAAATAAAATCCTTCATGAGATCTCCATCCTCAAATCTAGGGGAATTCTTCTCCGCATAGACTGGTCGACTGGACACGAGGAGTCATCACCGGGGAAACAGGCGGCCCACTCGGCTGCACGGGAGTGTATAACCTCCAGTCCTTCGCTGCTACCCGACTGGGCTCCTCCACCTTCTAAGCCATTACTGCCAGCCATACAGATTGTACGGTAGAAAAAATTAAAAAAAGACTGCATCAAGGCCGTGAGTCCAACCGGCTTTTTATCAGCTCTGACCCCACTCCCAAGATCAGCCGTCATTTTTATAAACAAATATTTTTCTACTGCTAGCTTAACCCTAGACACATTCCGTAAATGGTACACGCCTTCCCTGACACCTCGATGTCCCTTCTGCGCCTCCCTCACACCCGCCAGTTTCCAGCACCTAACTTGGCACTGTCCGAAATTTACGCGTTACAGGACCTTCAACCCACCTCAAAATGCCTCCTCCTCATACATCGATTCTCGTACACTGGTCCGGAAAATGAACACTCCTCTAGGGATAGCGATAAGTAACCGGTGGCCGCCACCCTCATCAGCGCAATCTACCAGTAATACAACACGACACGGGCATAGAAGCAATCGACCATGTCCTCACCCAAGCCACATCAAACAAAAAAGGAGGGGAAGGAAGCATTTTAGGGGCGAAGCTCCTTAGGGCGTGGGTCTGTCCATCCTCGACGTATGTATGTAGCCACCTCTAGTTTAGTTCTTGGATTTTTACTAGATGGCGTGGCTACCTCTAGTTTAGTTCTTGGATTGTTTACTAGATGGCGGTACTTGTATATGATGAAAAGATGCGCTTGGATTGTTTACTAGATGGCGTGGCTACCTCTAGTTTAGTTCTTGGATTGTTTACTAGATGGCGGGGAGCGTTGTAATAAAATCCGTTCGCTGTTGGCGCGCGCTCGGAGTCGCCCGATGGATAAGGCTGCAGATGTGCGAGCCCGCGAGGCAGAAGCGCTCCGTGAAGCTGCGCGACGCCGCCGCCAAGATCCTGCCGTACGAGAGCGGGAGGCCGAAGCGTGTCGTCTGGCTGCGCGACGACGCCGCCAAGATCCCAGCGTTCGAGAACGAGAGGCCCAAGCGTCACGGCAACGGCGCGAGGACCCTGCCGTACGCGAAGCGGCACGGCTGCGGTGCGAAGAGGATCTCCAAAACGTCAGAGAACGGGAAGCGGCGAGAAAGCGCGCGTATCGGCAGGCAGACCCCGATGCAGTGAGAGCTCGTGAGGCGTCTGCAAAACGCATCAGGCGAGCTCAGCCCCAAGGTGCCGACGCGCGGTTTAAGCGAAACTTTCTAGACGTTACGTTCGGACACAGATGTAGTGGGCGAACTTTCACTGAAGAGTCACGATTTTACCGATGATTTCCCCTCAGGAGCTTCGCCCACTCATCATCATTCACCCCGTGGATATGCTGTGAATTTTTTTTATACACATTGAGCAGCCCCCGCAGTAACCACAAGTTTGCAAAGCTATAGACTTTATGCAAAAGTGCCGCCATCTAGCGGAAAAAAAACGAAAGGAGCACGCGACGTCATGTTGGGGGATGGCGGTCTCGAGATTGCTTGGCACGGAGCGTGTGAGGCGCTTTCTAGGCTTGGCGATCCTTACATATTCAGATTTAGGCGCAGCAAAATGAGCGACGAGTGATCTGTGGACCTTTCCCTGTTGGCCGCATTTGCGGGCGACTTTGTAAATACGCAATAGACCCTATGCGAAATTGCTTGCTGATCCAGCAACACTGATGTAAACAAGACCGTCCGCCATATTGGTACGGGCGACGATCGCGAAGTCTCGTATTGTTTAGTGTGGAAGAGTAGGTTACGGTAACGCGGTATGGCTCAAACTGGACTGCGTTTTCCGGTTCCCGACCACGGATTGTGGACGAAGGACTCGTCTGCGCTACCGACTGTGTCTGAGGACTCATACCACTCGTGGTGCCGCGCCAAAGACCCATCCGAGCGGCAGCGGAGCAGGTAATGCTACCAAGCCACCGAGCCGCATTGCTCGCCTTCATCGGTGCGGACAAACACTTGCGACTCGCAGTAAGTAAATCTTTGTTTTTTCTTTGACACGAGTTAACCGGTATGAGCATTTGTATAGCAGTTTGTTCACCGTTGTTTACCATGCAAATGCGTAGCGGGGACCCTGTTGCAGTTACCCTGAAAGAGGAAAGCGACAATCGCCAGACCGTGCCGCTAGTGGGTGGATTGAAATGGCGTACATCGAATTTACGGGATTATTTTTGGCGAAGATGTTTACGGAAAGGTTGCGGCCGTTTTCCGTGACGGTCGTCCGCCCGCGCATTTACCGCAAAGCATTGGTGCTTTGCGGCGAAGTCAACTACAAAAGTGCACATGCGCCTTGAATTTTTTTTCTGTGTGTGTTTTCATTATTGCGCATGTCCTGCCGCAACAATCTGTTTGTGCGTCTGGCTTGTCCTTTTGTGGCAGTGGGGTGGTTGTGGTAGTTTCTAAAGCGCATGTTTTTAGTTTGCCGGAACAGATAATACCGTAAAACCTCGTTAGCTCGAACTCACTGAACTAAAATTTTCTTTTTAAATTCGATGGGTCATCGGTATAGCCCGAATGTTTACCTGTTTATCTCTAAAGGTTTTGGAAGTGAGTTCCAGATAATCATAATTTGCTTGCTAAGTTATGACGAACACGAATATGCGGGTACTGGTATCATTACCCACGGTGAGGTTTATAAATGTTAAACTTCCTTCTCTTGAAAGTACATTAACAAAGCATGCAGCGATACTTGCACGCTCGAACTTGAAAAACAATTTTGACATCATTGCTGTTTGAGGTGTAGACTATTGCCCTTGCAACAGTGTTAAGCAATACACAAAATCTGGTCATTTTGAGTCTGTTCCTTGCGGCCACTGCTTTCTGCTCTGTCCCTTTAGCATAAACTGTAGCGGACTAGTCCTGTTTTTCCCTGAGTGCTATTTACTGTTACTCTCTCTGTTCTTGCAGGTTGGGCCTCATCCTTGTGGTTAGCAGCTGGTTTTGCTCCCAGAGAAAAATTGGCCGGCCCTATGTTGTGTGCCTCGCCTCTGAGACGGACAGTGGGGAGATTGTGGAGGCAGCGTGCGAGTGCCCGGCGGGTTGCAGTGGAGCATGCAGTCACATCCTGGCGGCTGTGCACCTACTCGTCCTCTTGCTAGCCCAAGGTTTTAAAGAGGCGCCACCGGAGCTTGCGTGCACAGCTGCCACAACAGTGGGGACGTCTGAGACAGTAGGGCATCAAGCCAGCGAGTGTCCAAGACATTGACTGGAGAAGCCCGCAAGAAAATGGCCCCTCCCTTCCCTTGCCATTGCGTCTGTTCGGCGCACGTCGAGTGCAGGAGCAATGCGAGCAGCAATAAAGTGCCGTGCAAGCGCTTGGGAGAAAACTTGGCAGCCTTTGGAATGGGTTTTTTGCCTCACTTTTGCGGCTGGGCAACGTCGTGTTTACTAGACCGCTGCATGCAGGGGTGCGCGAATGCTTCCCTTTGTTCCATTTATATCCACAGTTTGCTATACTGCACGCGTTATAAATCAGCGAAGTATTTTAATTTACTGGGATTTTCACTGTGGATACAAAAAAAGCAAAAGCACTCAAGCTGATGCGCGGCGGACTGATGCAACTCTGGCCGTTTTTTTTTTATGAAAACTTGAAAATTGCCTCAGCTACCTAATTCAATGGCCACTATCATTACGTCGGAGGTAAGCATGCCGTGTGTGACAAACTAGAGTAGTGAGTGTGTATTTTAGTCGCAAAATATTCGACAGTAAATACATCGTGGCTGAAATGACAATGGGCAACAAGTTAACTTGACGTAAACAAACCTGTCAGCCCGGCAAATCGGGAACCAAGTGCAGAAACTCGAATTTTCCAGCGTCATATCATCATAAAACAGTGTACGCCACTTCCGCAACGACACGCGGCTAAATGCACCGAAAAGAAACTAACAACATACTCCGATACCGTGCGCGCCCGCCACAGAGGAAATTTTCAACCGCGCCGTGACGGCGTAGTGCGGCAAGAAAAGTTTACAGCCCTAGGTAAGATAAAGGCTCGTGTAGGGGCTAAGCGGTACCATTTAACAATGAAATGAAGCGAGCGTAGAGCCACCGGGACGAGTGAAGAAATAAAGCCTAATTTTGACAACGTGTGGTACTGTTTTCCCGCTCGAGCGCAGCTGTCAGTCATAAATAGGTGACGCACGCTCAGGCTTCATTTAGAATACGAAGGCTGAACCACGGAACTCCAACGCAGCTGTATTTTTCATCCGTACAGCGACTACGAAATCCCGCGCTTAGCGAACCAATGACAAATATTCGCTCCCAGCGCACCGCTCCCAGCGTGTCACAAAGGTTGCTCGCACCGGCATAGTTCGCGTCAGAAAGTTCGTTCAAGAGCGTGGAACTTCACGTGCCTTTTCTCCATCTGGACCGGTATTTCCTCGTTGCGTGCACTGCCGCACGCAGCAATGCTCCGGCATTAAAGTCCATCACCAAGAGCGGTCAATGCCCGCCTTCCATGTTTCGCTACTTGGTTTCGGTTTCAAACGACCGTACCAAAATGGCGGACCTAGTTACCGGAGTCGACGTGAGATGGCGGGGCGCATTTTGCATAGGGTCTATATGCATCGAAAAAGTAGTCAGGGAGGCACCGGCAGGGAAGCTGCTGGAGGCTGTCGCGTTTCTTCTCCTTTTTTTCTTTTTTTGGCTTTGAGAACGCAAACATTGAAAGTATATCCGTGTTGGTTCGCATCCTGCGGGTTTCTCAGGAGGTGATTCCTGAAATGATTCGAAACTTGCGGGCTGTCCTGAGGTTGAATAGGGGATACGCTAAGGGTCCTCTGGGACGCAGAGGAAACCTGCAAAAGAAAAATAAACACTAAACAAAATAAATTGTACACCTGGCATTTTTTAACAGCGGAGCTCTTGTAGCTGGCCGTAATGTGAGCGCGTAACGTGTGTGGTGTGTAACACGTTAAACATTGCCAATAAATTACCAATAAATTGCCAATGAATAATTAAATTACCAATAAATTGCCGAGCGCCGGTAAACGCGTCCCTCGCGGCGACCGCGGAGCGTCCCCAGCACACGCAAAGGCTTTAGCAAAAAAAAAAAACTGCGAAAACCTTAAAGAGCAAGAAAATGCCGAGCGCCCGTGAGCGCGCGCCTCATGGCGACCCCTGAGCGTCCTTTGCTCGCACCGTGGACAACAAAACTGGGTGCACACTACCGCTTTGAAAATTCCGCTCGAAAAATTTGATCTTGCGAAAATAGGCTACGGTCGAACAGGAGGCGACGAGCGGTAAATGACCGATACACGGAATTACTACGTGCGTTACTTGCGCTACTCATGGCGCTACGTGAATGTTTCAACACTCGCGGATTCCTTATTTTGTGTAACGTTTGGCAAACGAAAGAATGCGTCGTACTTCCATAAAAGTCTACCGAACGTCCAGAATAAAAAGAAAACGCGGGTGCGCAAAGCGGGAACGGCAGACTCAAAACTAATTCCACTTGATAAAGTACGAGCTGACCGATGCAGTGCGCCTTAACTACGAGCAGGCAGGAGTTCACGACGACAAATACAGGGCTGGAAAATACCCTTACAAAAATGGATTTTGAGTTTCAATTCAGTTCCAGATTGACATAATGAGTGAGCAATCTTCACTACTGCTGCTAAGCTTCCGCTTTAGCGGCAGTGGACATATTCGAAGTCAGTCTTCCGGGAAAGTTGGAGCGGAATCATGAAGCATGCATATCTCGGCCGGGAAAAAACGGAAAGGCGGGGATGGGGGGGAGGCTACACATCTCGGGTCCCAGTTCTGGGGACAAAAAAAAGTCGTCATTCCCCCTACCTCTTTTCACATATACAATGCTGTGATACCTTGTGTTCCAGGAAGGTAGGTGGGGAGGAGGTACATTTAAAACGCGATTCAATCTGCTACATCTACAAAAGGCATATGTGACATCGCATCCTAGTGCGATGATTCAGTGTTTTTTCTGTGGAGGCACGATACTAACAGCGCTGTTTTGCAGAAATGAATACTTATCTCACAAACCCAAACGCACTAGAATATTCCAGTGACGAAATTGTGCCTATAAATACTCAGAAAAAAAAAACAGCAAAACTTTGGTGTAAATCCCTAAACGTCGAAAAAAGAACAATTAAATTTTTGTACACAGCGAACTTTTAAAACAAGCGTTCAAATCAAGCGAACGCAGGCTTGGCCTCATCGTCGTTCACTCGTGAACTTCATTACTCCAGTTATCACTCCCGCACCCCGCCGTGGTCTGAGCCCAAGGACGCGAGTTCTATTCTTCGTCATACATAACTTTCCTTGAGGATACCGTGAACTGTCTATGATAACAACAGTAGAACAGCAATGTGGAATGTAGAGAATCCCACAAGGAGCAAACGCGCATCTACGCTCTATTAAAACAGGTGAAAACAGTTATTTCACTGCAAAAGAACTCCGTACGCCAGTCCAAGGCGCCGCCGCTCACACGAACTGAACGAACGAACAAACGAAGACAAAAAATGAAGAAAGACAAACTGAAGCGCTGATTAACAACTCATCTTTACTGCACAGGGTCACAAAAAAAAAAAAAAAGAACGAGCCTGACACTGCTTCACGCCACTACAAAAAAAAAAAAAGAGAAACCGGACATATTAGTGGGCTGGCGTGCCGCTTGTTACACTCCGAACCGCTCTCTCGCTAACGATGTCAACACGTCCGCGGACTACGTTTCTCAAACACAAGCGCCTCGCAAATATCCTGCGCCCGCAAGCAGATCAATAACTTTGAAGCTGTTTTCAAAGATTGGACTTTCCAGAATTCTTCCGTCCTCTCTCCTGCTGCAGTTCGCCGAAGCGGGCGCCCGGACACAAAAGACGTGCCATCCACCTCCACTGGTGTTGCCTCCACACCCGGCGACATGGAGGAAAAAAAAGCTTAGGAGAGGCCCCCAGCTATCCCCGCGCATTGGCAAAAGTGTGGAGGAAGTCACGTGTTTTCGGCGGCCATTGTAAGTCGCGTTAGCAACGGCGTCCCAGCAACAGCCCGCCCGCCGTTCGCCAGTCATGGAGGAAAGGCAGCGCCTGCCTTGTCGTCCGATTGCGAAGATTGCTGCTTCGCTTTGCTGCGCTGTGGTCTTGCGGAACTCGAAAAAGGATGCTGCGAGTTGCGACAGCTGCACCGATGTGAATATGTCATTTAATTTCTACTTGCAAGTGCACCTTGTACCGCGTCAAGCTTTTGCTCCGGTCGCGATGACGACGCGACTATTGAAGTGCAGATATCGTGAACGCGCCGTCCCGTCGTACGCGTGGACACCCGTCAGGTAGATTTTCGGGGAGTGATACACGGTGTGCAGTACGTAGGCGACTTGCAACCGAACGATTCGCAACTCAATTTTTTGGTTATCGCCGCTGCAATATATAGTTTGCTAGGCCGGCAATGCGCGGCAGTGCCTTTGCAACTGTTACAAGGTAGATTCCCAGTTGATGTAATTCCATCGTCCTATTACCTTAGTAGGTGTCCGTCTGTTGACTGGAAGAGTGCTGGATCTGGAATCTGGATCTTTTTGTGGTCTCGCTCTGAATTTCGCTTTTCAACGCTTCATACTGCGAGGTTATAGTGTATGGACGTTTTCAACTGATATCACCTTGAATTTATTGACACTGAGACAAGTTGAAACTTGGCGAAAAAAAGTTTATTGACGCCACCCACCCTCTCATTTTTTTTTACTCAATAAAACGTTTTGCCTCCTCCTCCTCCTCCTCCTCCTCCTCCGCAAAAAATTCTATCGAAGGCACGCGAACAACGGTAAAAACATTCCACAATTTTTTAGCGTGAAATCTGCATGAAGTACTGCTTACCTATATATATAGAACGGCTGTTTAATTGACTAGTCATCTCTGGGATTGCCAGTGAAACTGCAACGCAAACTTGGGCACTTTCCAGTCCGGTAGCCGCACGGCGTTCGCCCACTGTTTGCGGCGTTCTCCATCGCTTGGGAACCTATAAACGGCGGCGATTGCAAACAAAGGATGAATGCACACCAATGTACAGCAATACTTGTCAGCGGAATGATGCACTAACCGGTGGAAAGTGACGTCCAATTCCTTGGGTACTGATCGCGACTTGCAGCCTGGCACCGAGCATTGCGGCATTGTTAGAGCGAGCCGCTTCGCAAACCTGTTGCGGCCACACTGAAGACGTGTAACAGTGTAACCGCGCGTTTAGGTTCACGGGCACGCGCTGCAAAACGGCCTTCTACCTGCCTATCAGCTGATTTCCGCCGGCTCGGCGCTGGCAGATGCAGACGACAAGAGAGGCGATACAGGACGGAGGAGGCGGAGAAGGTGCACCGAGAGAGAGAGGCAAAAAGAGTCCGCCAATGGCATGGAGGGCCAGTGGTCCGCCATTCGACTTACAGAAATGGCGTTTCCGGCTGCGCTGGGTGTGACGTCAGGGCCTCTCCTAAGCTTTTCTTTCCTCCATGCCCGGCGATAACCAGTTCTTTTGGTTCCTCTGGCACCCTCCCACGCTAAGCTAAAGTGCCCGCGCCAACCGCGCTGTCACGAATGTCTAGTACGCGGCGTTGCCACTGCCGCCAGTGGCGCTGACAGCCAACATTGCGACCTCGGCGGAGTTCGGTTATCTGCAATATAATATTATTACTGCTGCTAGAGGGGTTGGTAATAATTCTATAAAAAATATTGTAAATATTAACATAGGACTCACAAGCCGCCATAGGTTTTTTTTGATATCTCGTGTCAATGTTTTCACGCTCAGTTTTCACAAGAATGCAGGGGGGTAAAGCGAGCTCCGAGACCGTACGAATCGTGGGCGCTGACATGATACAATTCCCATGGTTGCCAGATCAATTATATTCAGCCTTCTAAAAATTTTTGCCATAATTATTTAACTAAAATAAAAAACTGAAGCAAAATAGTTACAAATAATTGCCTCAGTAATTAAAACTAGCTTTATAAAAAACTTTTAGTGTAATTAAGCTCTAATTAGCGAAGAAAGAGTAAGCAGGAGTAAGTGCGTAGTTCAGTTTTGGTTTCGATTTTTTTAAGTGTGCTAGGAAGTGGCGAGGCCCTTGCGCCTGACTTGCAGTGTGTGTGTGCAGTCTAAGGCTCAGACCTGCGTGCGAGCAAAACATGTACAACTGGTACAACTCGGATGCCCGCGCTGAGCAAGTGCCTCCCCGGGCGCTTGCGAGGCTGTCATTCTTTCTCCACGTTAAGCACCCTATCTATTGCCCCTCAACTGACGCCGGAACAGCGATTCCGATCTGACCTTGACTACCGCAAGTTCACTACAGGCTACGGAGTGGCAGCCAGCGATCGTTCCCGTTGGAAGAGAAATAAAAAGAGCTTTTATAATCCTTCGGTTCCAGTTGTTTTATTCATGGAACTTCTTACAGCTCTTCGTGCTTCGAACTTTCGCGCAATCGTTCGTGAAGGTAGAACGAAAAAATAGGTAACGAAATGCGGTTTCTTTTTTAATCAGTCACAATAAATCAATAAGTCAGTGTTCTCTCCTCGCGCGCTGTGCGGTAAATTACTGCCCATTCAATACTGCGCATTCAGTGCCGCAAGCTTTCCCTTTGAAGTGGTGGAAAGCAGCTAGAACTTGACGAATACAGAGAGAAAGGAAAACGGGACACGCCGCGGACTGTATTTCGCATACTCCCTTGGCATGCATTCTTCCACTCCGTTGGCCTGCGATCGACCGCGCTCTTTTGTTCCTGTGCTTCAAAGCGCCGCGACTCACCGGCAATATCAGCGTTGGCCCATGCGATGTTTTTTTGTGTGTCAATAAAGGTTTTACATTGAGCTAAAGCCACAGTTCACTTCACTTCGTTTGAAAGCCTTGAGCGACTCGCAAAAAGTAACAGAATGGCAAATAAAGCGGCACAGCGCGAAAATGCACGGAGAGCATACGGAGATTCATTTTTCTGTGCGCCCAGTACGGCTCAGCTGACTCCTTGGCGTCCTCGCGCATGCGATCAGTCGCATTCGAGCTTGCGCGCAAGTCTTGTGTGAGCGTTGCCACATCTTGCTCAAATAGTCTCAGTACGTATAAGTCACACGTACGCTAAACCGAAAACACGTCGGTTACCTACCCACAGGAGATAAACTACGCAATGCTGTCGAGGCCGCCTACACAAATTCCGCCTGGCCAGCGGTCCGCCATGTTACAATTAATCCCGGCATGCTTCGCTAGCCGGACGCGGAAACCTATGGCGGAACGCCACAGTAGCACGTTGCCAGATTACAACCCATCGCTTTCGCCGTTTTCAGTAAGCAAAACCTCAGCTGGCAACCTTCAAATTGTTGTATCATGTCTGCCATTGTGTGTCGTACGGTTCCAATGCATTGGCTCAGCGGCGCGCTTTCCCTCTAGAGTCAGTATATTATCTCTATGCAAGAATGCGTAGCTGTGGCATAGCCATCGCAAACCGACTTAAAACCAAGCCAATGTCGCTTGGTCGCAATCCCGGACAGGCGGGTAAAGCTGGCTCAAACATGTGTCTAAACACGGATGCCGCCATGATGCCACGCTGTAGTTGCCAGATCAGTAGTTGAAGATATGGCTAACAATTTTTCTTGAAAATGAGGCACAAATTTAAGGCCCTAAGCTAAAATTAGGCAACTTTTATGGCAATAACTGAGTTTCTTCACAAGTGTGTATGCTTTTTATTAGTTTTCTTGAAGTATTCATGCTTGACGAACAAAAATAAATGAAATTATCAGCAAAAAGAAGACGTCGGGCTGAGGCGCCAAATTCAGTTTCGGTATATTGTGAGGAGCGTCAGTCGTGTGGGGCTAATTTACAAAGGTTCACTCTAACACGCCTTAGTGTCTGCTGTGTCACTTCGTTGCTTGCGAAGACAAGCTTGCGAAGACTGCCGACGATACGGAATAAAGCCGCCGCCGCCTATCTTCAAGGACACCTTCTCTACATGTCCGTAGTGGCTGCTGCCGATTTGAACTCGCCGTCAGCCGGTGATATCATGTTACGCGAAACATGTCTGGGCAGATCGGCTCCTTTTAATCGTATATGATTCGTAAATTAAAAACAAACAAATGTACGAACCATTTTACCATGCCTAGCGTATAACTAGGCTTTTGTTTACGGGTGCTGTTATACTTTCACTGAACGGTGTTTTACTTGAGTCAGAGATAAAACAACCGCCAACTAATACTAGTAATGGTAACTTTATTTGCACAATAAGGTGGTTTTCTAGAGGAGGACAAGGCGAAGCCGAAAGGTAATCCCGAATGTAGGTGCAGAAATCTCCTGTATGGGTGTGTGTGATGGGTGCATGCTCCTTCGATCGCTGAAACACGCAATCTGAAATTTTTGAGAATATTATTGATGCTTTGCACGACACATTTCTTAAATTCGGTGGATCAGCGACGTTGTTTAATTACGTATACTTGCACCTCTGCTCTCATATGGCCCATGTAATACCTGCACAGAGGAGGTGGGGGAGGAGTACACTTCATTCATGTGAGATGGGCACCCGTGTGGTGGGGCGTTAAGAAAAATTATTCTGTCCTTCCCTGGGTGCCTTCTCCAATAAACGGAAACGGCCACTTCTGTTCACGCCCAATTATCAGGACCACCCCGCCTGCAGGCGGTTTTGCCTGAAATGCCTGCGGGTTCGGTCGGAAATCTGTCTGTCAACAGAAACCGCCTAGGAAGCATGTTGAGGTAACACACATATGATTGATTGATTGATTGTGGGGTTTAACGCGCCGACGCAACGCAGGCGATGAGGCGCGCCGTAGTGGAGGGCTCCGGATTAATTTTGACCACCTGGGGATCTTTAACGTGCGCCGAAATCTCGAACACACGGGCGTTTTTGCTTTTCGCCTCCATCAGAAAAGCGGCCGCCGCGGCCGGGGATCGAATCCGCGACCTCGTGCTCAGCAGCGCAACGCCTTAGCCACTGAGCCACCGCGGCGGGTAACACACATATGCGCTTTCTTGGGTCGCGATGGGACCGTCATGTATTTTGTGCAAGGCGAAGTCGACGAAGGATATACGTCTCCCTTGGAAAGTAAATTAATTTGAGTGCACCTATAAATTGTTATTGCCACTCATTAGTTCAATCATAGTGGTTAATTTTGAAACAGCTGCCAAACATAACCATAGCAGGTGAATCAGACTGCCTAGCATCAGACTATCAATCGCTAATATAGAGTATTCAGACACTTAATGTGCATTGCATATGGCAGTCATTAAGAAAGCCGACAATAAATTGAACTCTCAATTTTATAATTTGCGAGAGTTACATCTGCACGTATCGGTTCAGCCAGGGCCATCTGGAGACGTTCTTCAGCTGCATAAACTAGATAAAAGGAAGGAATGCGATATACGAATGCGATACGTGATAGAACGAAGGAATTCGATATGTGTAGCACAGCCTTCTCATTTATGCCAACATCAAACCGGTGGCCACAAAGGTGTCACACCAGACCTTGTAGAATTTCCACGCTTCCATTCCAGCGTGCTCACAGCAACAAGGATGATGACGAAGTTGCATTACCGAAGCTGGGTTCCAGTAATGCTGTAGCTGACTATGAAAGGTCTGGCTAATGCTCTTTCAGATTGTGGTCATCAGCATTTTTATTTTCATCAAAAATAACGGGCCATCGCAATGCCATCAGCCCGTGTATCATAAGCAAACATAAACACAGAAAAAGCAAGAGGGTCATATGTACAAGCAATTCTCATCCAACAAATTTTATTTCACCACCAGTAATACCACCAGACCTCTAGGGAAGTTTGTGATGGTAAGAGAAAGGCTAAGATGACCTAATGTGCGACTTCAGAGAAAGGAAGAAACGGTAGAAGAAAGCTAGAGAGGTTAACCAAGGAAAGAAGAAGAAGAACTGTCCAGCTGGCTGTGCTACATGTGGAAATGGGAACAGGAAACTTGAAAGGAAAGGAAAGGACTGGCATAAAATAAAGGATAAAAAATTCGGGAGAAAAAAAAACATGGCGTGGAAATGGCCAGTACAAAGACAGCACCATGGGCGAAAAAAAGATAGGCATAAAACAAGCAGGCAAAATGACAAAATGGGCAAACGAATGAAGCTGCATGCTGGTAACACCCCTACAGCACCTGTGACTGTTTTTCTCTCTTAATCACTGCAATCTGCTTCTTCAAGGCAAGAACTTATTTGGCTACTTCAGCTCCATCTTGTCCAAAACCACTGAAATATGTGATTTTCTGTTGACATAATGTAAATAGGCTACATAATTTCTAATTTTTTAAAATTTCTCCTGAACTGTCTGCTTCTTCGTGGGTGGAAGCTTTCGTGACTAACTGCCTCATAGAATTGCATTTGCTTTGTTCATTTTTTGCTCTTTTATGCTGTCTCTGCTTGTATTTGTTTATTTAGTTCTTCTCCTCTTCTCCAGTGCTTAAGTTTTTTATCATGAAATTGTTTATTCTTCAAAAAGGTTTTTTGGCTCCCTGTCTGTTTATTGGCTTTAAACCTGCCATAGCTTTGCTGGAAATAGTTAGTTCCTCACACAATTTTCCTCTTTCTTTGATCTGGGAGAGGGGGCATGAAATTTTAAAAGGTAAAGAACCCTGCAGCGACTATTGAACACTTGCAGTACTTTCTTTGTAGTTGGAAGTACTGAAAGCTATAGTTCCACAAACCCAGAATGGAAATGCGCGTTCTACATGATATCTTCTAGTCTCTGCAGTTTGCTTTTGTTGAGATTTTGTTTAAGCTGCTATTAAATAGAATTATTGCGACCTAATGCAACCTGACAACATTATTCATGTACCTTGTGTGACGTCCCCAAGCATGCAATCAATGACAAATCTTCTAAGCATACCTAGAAAAACGGAAAATCTCTTGAGTGAGTTTCTTGATGCACAGAACATAAATTAGGCTTGGGTATTTCACGGTTATTGAATCTAAGCTAATGCAAGGGCCACTACCTAAAAGCATTTCCACTGGAGAAAAAAGTTGACACACGTGCTGCAGAGGCCTCGTAGACAGGCACAGGCACAGAAAGCGTGTTTGTTTAGCATAAAGTGTAGTCACAAATACGATTTCCATTTACAAGCATTTCTTGGAAGCTTTGTCGAGTTTGAACTTCCATTCGCTAGAAAAGCAAGTAGTTGTAAAGAGCACCTCAATGGATTGCGAAAACAATCAGCTGACGCATACCGGGGGGGGGGGGGACGTGTGAAACACGTTAAAATAGCGCTGTACAGACGGGACAACAAAGAAAAGACTACACACGACTAGCGCTGCATATCAACTGAACTCTTTTAGCACACACAACATGATATATACACAAACAGCGCATGCGCGAATACAGGGAAAAAAATCAGGGGAAAAAAGCAACCAGGGGGAAGTGATTTCTTTTTAAAGGAAGAAGAAAAATAAATGAACTGAGGATATTATTAAGCTCTCATGGGAGCTCACCTGCATTTAACACAGTCCAGAAGTGGGAATAGTAGGGGAAATAGGATAGGAGGATAGGTGAGAGAAAAGTAAAGATTAGAAAGGTGAGGAAAGAGTAGAGAAGAGTAGTTCCACTGTGGTCGATTCCGTCGCACACAACACACCCCGAACACTGTTGGCTGGCGTAATGCTGCGTCCGGTAGACGAGAAACCTTGAAGGGAACGGTGAAGCGCGGAGGCGAGCATAGTGCGACGAAGAGCGAAGTCTGCGGCGGTCCCGACCGCTTTGGAGATAGGTACTGGGGGGGGGGGGGGGGCGTCGGGAGCTGGCACTCGACCGCCCACACCAGCAGAGCGAAAGCCGGGCGACGTCCAACGGCCTGCGCTTGCGACGGGCCGCCTAAATGAAGCCCCTCCGAAGCACAGGAGCACGAAAAAACACGTACGCTCAACTCCGAAGCGACGACCGAGCTCCCCTGACGCACCCGCAAAAGCTACCTCTCTGAGCGTACGAAGTACCCGCTAATCTACGCGCTACCCTTCTCAGTTGCGGAGAATACAAAACTGCATCTAACGCGGCAGCATGGCACAAAAGTTCGCTACCTACCACAGGAAAAACTTCACACAACGTTTCTGCACAGCGAAGTTTTCACGGCGCACTCGCAGCAACGGTGGCTGCCATGATGGAATGCGTTGGTTACTAGGTGAATACCCACTACTGCCGCCAACTCTAGTAGGCAAAAAGACAGCGGGCAACGCTGTGAGAGTGGCATCATGTCAGCGCCCGGGTGTAGCACGGTTTCAATGCACGGGCTGGCCGGGAAGCTTTTCCTCTAGAGTCAGTAGTATTAACGCTATGATCCCGGATGTGCGGGGTCCGGCGTGGTGCGGTCGTGCGGTCGTTCTCGCTGTTCTGTGCAAATTTATAGCTTTCCTCGTGTTGTTGGCGATTTATGTGCCGTGTGCGAATCTTTTCAACCAGCATCAAAGGTCAGACACTGCAGTGCAGCTGGCGATACATCGAATTTATTGAAGGAAAAGCCATCGTATGCGCTCTTCTACCGCCGGTGAACATCCTTTGTGTGTCGTGTTGTGTTTGTGCGCTGTGATCGTACGGTGAAGAAGCTTGCGAAGTGAGGTGTTACCATCCCTGTTAGCCACGCTTTGGAACCCGTAAATTTCACCACGCTGGGAGCCCCGCTGGGAGCGACGTTGTTATAAGGTAAGTTCATTCTTTCCGAGCGCTCCTGTACATTTCATCATGACTAACGTTGTGCAGACCTACCTGAATGGCTATACTCACGACTTGGTTATTTGTCGCTATATAAACAGTGTTTTTATGCATGCCGTCTCGAGATCGACCTAAAGGGTACGATTTCACTTCAGCTTTTCAAAAATACTGTACGTAAGTGTAACAAATTGAAGGGGCTATTGTACCGGCACACATTTTGACATCAATCGGTAGTTTTACTGTCTTCCGCGCTGCTGTATTGCTTTCGCGTGTAGTATAGTTGTATGGATCTTAAGCTAAAGGTCTAACAAAACCTTTGAAGGCAAGTGACGAATGAATAAAATTTTAGACGCAGTGCTGCTACAGAACGGAGCAGCAGCCCTGTATTGCCTGATACGAAGTGTCCTAAAAAATAAAGAACACCATGATTAAGGTAAATAAAATGTTTGACGAACGAAGTTAACGAAAATGAAAAAAAAATGAAGGAGGTCGAATCGAACAAGTGCCTGTCGGATCAATAACAGACGCACGAATACTGCGCTATGCAAACACACCTGACAGCGCTAGGCTGAGAGGCAGATCTACCAGTCACAAACAGTATAGTGTGTTCAACCAGTTAGGAGACATGGCGGTAAAATATACTTACAAGCTAAAGTGCTGGCTGCCGGCAATATATTTGCTTCCTAATTTGAACGATTGTTTGGAGAAAGAGCGTTCCCTGAGTGCAGAGCAGTGACTCAGGTGACAAACGTGGCCTAAAACGTACTTCATTCCAGCTAAAGAAATAATGCCCAAAAATATAACAAATTCATTTATTGCTTTTGGGAAATAGAGACTGTGTATCCGCAGAAGCTAGGGTTTAAACCCAAAGCATCTTTACACAAGTCTGATGCATTACCTTGACACCCTAAAGGCAAGCAGACACTTTGGTTTTAAAACCAATGAAGAAAAAAATGTGCTGCGTAAGGAGTAGTTGGAAACAGACTGCACACTGTTATATATTAGTCTTTTACCACAAAGTGCTAATTCTCTCCTCGTATCTTTCTGGGAATTTCTCATTTGCCAATTTTTGTCTCAGGTGCTAGGCAGTTTGCGCTAGAACATGTACAGGCGTCAAACTTTCAAACTGATGAATACCGGTTTTGACTAAGCACTTGCTCGACTTGCTAGCATAAATTGAAATTTGCCATTGCTTATAATCACAACCTTCTGATTGCCTTTCTCGGAGCAGTTTTGAATAAGTCGGGCTGAATGTGGTGTGAGTAATAGCAAAATCACTGAATAACATTTTGTCTGAACGTGGCGTCAGACGTGCCACTGACTGATGCTACACCGGCATTGCGCGAGGGCTTAGTCGATCTGTTGCGACAAATGTTCTGCCTCTAGGAATTACCCAAATGATTGGTCGGCACGGTATCGCTGTACTGTTTTAGTGCTGCTGCTGCATAGAAAATCTCGCCAAGCAAAGGGAAAAAAAAGGCTTTTATATTTTTTCTCATTTACAGCAACTCTGCTGTTTTTTCCTCTCACCAAACAAAACTGTTTCGTGTTCTCGTTGTGTGTAAACTGGCATCACGACCTTGTTATACTGGGACACTCCTCTGGCATTGTTACGATTAAGGCAAAAATGTGGATATACCCATATCTCATATGATCCCTTCAAGCCGCTGCTTAGTGCTACTTGTTTGTTATACGTACTGCAAGGCACACACCATACTTCAGCGTTACAAGAGTGTGAAAGACTGCGAAATTCAACTTTCGTATTTTTTTCTGTCACGTTCTTTCTGGCAAGTTTTTTTTTCTTTCACGGTTCATGTAATTTTTTTCCACTAGTCGGTAAGCACAAAGTATTATGCGCTCATTCATTCATAAAGCCATTTGCAATGATTGCCTGCTGTAGTAACTTTAGTTTACAGTACCATCTGACACTAGTTTTTTTTAAATCAAGGCTACAATTTTGTAAACCAGCTGATGGAGTTGACAGTTATCTAATTTTCTTTTGACATTTCCAGCATTAAAATTTCACAAAACAAAATCCACAGGTTGACAGGTATGCTTTTGGACAGGTTTGGTAGTGGCTCACCCAGTCTTGATAGGCCTAAGCGGATTTCTTTTGGGCCTCAAAGATGTGGAAGACACGATAACTAGCCCATGCGGGTGATTTTGTGGCTCCCTGCGGACATAGTCATTCCTCTAGATTTCAGGTGCTTTAATGCGGAAGGCATTCAAGTAAAGGCGTTCCACTCCCTACCCATTGTAGAATTAATTGATGTGGTTAGCTTGCCTTGATGCATTAAAACCTGAAATAAGCTTATACATTTGCTGAACTGCTGTCTCCTTGCCTTGCTTTCCGAAAATACAAACCATCTAACATATAAAATAGCAAGCTACTTAGACCAGCATGCTTAATAAGAAGGAACGCAATCATTTCGTACTATACTGGTGGAAACAAACAAGTCTGTTTCTTGTTGTATTTTGCAGGCTACACAGTCAAGTAGCCAAGTGGACCCTGCAAGGCTCCAGTCCTCCCGTGCTGCTTTCGTGAGCAATAAAGCAAGCGTTGCCATGAAACACCTCACTATTTCACCTGCTCAATGCACACCTTCATTTTTTGCATTATTGAAGCAGACTCACTATATATTTAGTACAGTAAACTGAACTTTACAAGGCAATTGGTGAAATAACTTGATAAAAGACTAAAATGAAATCAAACGGGCTGTCTTGAATATGCTCAATAGGTTTTCATTTGACATTTCTCAACAGTAACTCAACAGGAGAATCAATTGATAGTCAACACAGACTCAACTGGAACTCCACCGACTTTTCTCAATAGACTTTCAATTGATACATCACAACAGGAACTCAACAGGAAAAGTGTATTGAGAGTCAACTGAAAGTGAATTGGAAATCAACGGACATGTTGACTATAGTCAATAGACTTTCAATTGAAACAGAGCGTTGAGTTTCAATTGAAACACGGCGGCCAATTTTCAACGAGAACTCAATACAAAATTTCTATTCAAAGTCAATTGACTCTCAACACATTGTACCGAGTAAAGTCAATTGACTTTCAATTCAATCTCAATAACCATTTTTGTAAGGGTAGCTCAGTTTGGAACCTTTTTAGTCCTGCACATATTATTCGTTTCGTGACTACGCATGCGATCTACCTATAATATTACTGCGCGAAGGGAACTCGACACCCACAAGCGACTTCACGCAGGGCTCGAGTCATGGTTCCGTTGAGAAAAAAAAATGTGTATGATATTTTCGTGGTCGTCCTCGTATCATGTTTGTGCACAGAAAGTGAGAGAGAATGCAAGAAGGCGGAGAATAATGAGTTGAGAGTGTTTGACGAGGATAGGAACGAAACGGAGATGTCGTGTGGGTTAGGTAGTCTTGATCGTGAGAGTGTGCCCAAGGAGGCTGATGGAAAAAACCAAAATGCATGCGTGGAGACTGCGGAGCAAGGAATGAGAGCTCGCGAGGAGGTTAGGAAGGAGAAAGAAAAACCATGTGAGAAGACAGATGCCGAGGGGACAGGGGAACGAGACGCAATCAGCGGTCTCGCAAAACCTGTGTCTGAGATAGAGCTTCGTAGCTTTAGTGTCGGTTGCTGCCGTTACCGAAATTTAGTCGGGAGCTGCGCTGGAAGGGTTGACGCGCTAAGTTCTGCGACCTGGCCGTGTGTCACAGGCCCGCGTTCTGAGTTGTGCCAGGATGAGTGCGTACTGGGACAGCCGAACAACTGTCTTGGTCAAGCCGCTGCTCAGAATGCACATAACGCGCACTAGCGGTTTTTGGTAATAACAGATGTTTGTGAGGTTGTTGATGTGGGGCAGTCTGTGCGTAGGGGGAAGAATGATCCCGAGAAGGTCGCCGCGTTCGCGGGCCGCCATTCCGCTCCAGCATCAACCCTTCGCTCACGCTGCCAGTACGCGGCATTGCCGTACGTTGGGGCATTGGAGGGGCATGGCCGCGTGGCCTATGGGGCAGGAAACAGTGTCGCATTTTGTGATACCACTCCGTCTTCCCCGAAGTTGTGTTCGCCTCATGGGGCTAAATTGTCGATTGTCGAGACTTTCGTTGACATTGCAACGCTACACGGTCCGAAACATCTGTTGAGGGGTTGGAAATACTCACTTGCACTACCCTGTTTTCGGAATGTTGCTTGGGGAGGCCATTATTGAATTGCCTCCCAACCTTAATACCGCCACGACGGACGTGAAGGTTCCCGTTCACCCGTCCTTTTTCGTCGGTGGTGTGCGTGCGTGCGTGTGCGTGTGCGTGTGCGTGTGCGCGTGCGCGTGCGCGTGCGTGTGCGCGTGTGCGCGTGCGCGTGCGTGCGTGCGTGCGTGCGCGTGCGTGCGCGTGTGTGTGTGCGTGTGTGTGCGTGTGCGTGTCCGTGTGCGTGTCCGTGTGCGTGCGTGCGTGTGCGTGCGTGTGTGCGTGCGTGTGTGTGTGTGTGTGTGTGTGTGTGTGTGTGTGTGTGTGTGTGTGTGTGTGTGTGTGTGTGTGTGTGTGTGTGTGTGTGTGTGTGTGTGTGTGTGTGTGTGTGTGTGTGTGTGCCGTGGTTGTGCGCGACGAGATGCCTTTGGTACTCTATCCATGCACCGAACCGAACTTTCTGTGCACCGCAAGTGAGCGAAATCACAGCCGAACATTCTTGAAGGAACGTTATCAGGCTACACCGTCAAGGAGGACATTTGCGCGCGTGCGCATAGTGGCAATGCAAACTTTCATAACGTTTTATTTTTGTTGACTGCAAAATTACCCGTGTTGTTTGCCAGTCCGTATTCCTTTTTTTCTTGATGTCGAGTGCGGAATGTTTGTGCGGGTTTGCACTTATAGCGCGCATCAGTGTTTTAGGTTGAGTTGTTTCGTTGTTCGTGGCGTTTGCACGCCCCGGAGACACGACCCAATTTCTTTTTACTCGCACTTAGTGTTTTTCGCGTTTTTTGTGTGTTTCCGGTTGGCTAGAGTATTCTGTCCCTGTTGAACGGCTAGTGAATAGGTTGTGTTTGTAGTTTAGGTGAGAGAGGGTTCGGATCAGCTGCAGAAATGGTAGGGGGCTCATTTGTGGTTATACTTAGCTCGTTCCACGTGCTTTTTTTGTTTTTGTTCCGCCGTTATTGCTGAATGAGAGATGAAACGAGTGGCCATTTCGAATTCTTTTCGGATTGACTGAACCAAGAGGTCCAGTAACCCTCTTAAAGGGGCGAGTTGTAAGGGCCACTTGTGAGGTCAGTGGCCAGGCGCGCAGGCTGCGCGTGAGAACCCACCACTCTGTCTGGTGGCCCAACACTGTGGACTCTACGCGGCAGACGTTTCGGACCAGGTGCTAGTCGCCTCCCGAGGCCTCCAGGTCGCTGCGGCCCTGTGGGCAGCCGCCACCGCCCCATAAGGGGGAGCTCTTTAAATAAATGTTATTTCTCTCTCTCGCCAGTTCACCACGGCACGTATGAGCGCCGGATAGTCCGGCCAACGGAATTCCGCTGGGATGATACCCCATTCAGGACGCAGTCGGTGTCGACGGAGTTGTAAGACCCACTCGTGAGGTCAGCCGCCTGGAGCCCGGGCGGCATGTGATAACCCGCCTCTCTGTCAGGCGACGTAGCACTGCCAACACTGGAGAGCAGTCGACGCCAATTTGTCACCGCACGCACGGGAGACGGATTGTCTGGCCGATCGAATACGACGGGGATAATCCCCATTGAAAACGCAGATGGCGCCGCCAGGTTCGGAGTGGTAATTGCCGACGTCGGAGCGTGCGCCGCTGGAGCCTCCATTGTAAACGCGGTACAGTCGGCACGGTGCACAGTGGCCGCCTTTCGCCCTCACCCCTCGGGATCGCGCTTGCTTGCTCACCCACGTGCGTGCCGTTGACTCTAAGATGGCGGCGACTCATTGAATATTCCATTCCGCGCTGAGTGACAGCTGCCTACATAAATTTCGGCACTCCCACTCCCTTACGCGTGTACGAATGCTACAGGGGCGTTCCCGAGAGAGCGCGACCTCGAGGGGTTATAAGGCCGAACTTGGCCGTCAGAAATCGTTCTTGTCAGAGCGCTGAGCTGGGCAGTTCCCGAAGGGACAAGGAGTCTTGACCGTTAAAGCTAGGTTGGGATTTGTGAGCCCCCTAGGCTAGAGGTTAGGATCGCGTCGGAAGTTTAGGATACAGCACCGTACCGGGCAACTAGATGGATCCTGAAGCGAGACAGACTCTCGGCCGTCATTTCTCGACCGGTCTGTGTACGCTCTGAGGATAGGAAAGTTAGAGGAAGTTGGAGAAGCTCGAGCGACTTGTATGCAATTAGAGCTATCGTCTAGCTGCAGTTTGAAGTTTTTCGTTCTTATTACTCATGTACCCAGTTCTCCTACTGTAAATAGCTGCATATAAACTCTTCGTTTCACTTAATCAACCTCATCGCCTCGAGTTCGTCAATTCGACCGCCATCTCCCAGAACTTCAACACCTCCGCCCTGCCAGCCTCCTGCCAAATCAACTGGAGCCCGGGCGATTGGGTTCCTGATCGGCACTGGACTTCGGGAAATAAACAGCAACAATCTTTACTGACCTCATACAAGAAATAAAAAACAGATACATTGGATCAAACCCAAAAGGGAACCTTAACCGTACAAGGGAACTCCAAACCCCGAACTCGACCACCCCATTAAAACAGCGGAGGTCTGGGAAGCCATCCAGGACCTTCGTACAAAATCTGCAGTGGGCCAGGATGGGATTACAAACAAATTATAAGAAATCTCGATGACGATACCGTAGACGCACTAGCACAGTATATGAATCTAAGATGGCAAATGGGAACCATCCCGAAGCCATGAAAAACGGCCACTATCACCATGATTCCCAAGCCAGGGAAGAAGTAGTTGGGGCTAGAGAACCTAAGGCCCATTTACCTGACTTCGTGCTTGGGAAAGCTTACAAAGCACGTTGTACTCAGAAGACTTCATAAATACATTGAAGACAAGGATTTTCCCCCACACTATGATTGGCGTTAGGCCAAAGTTAACTCAAGACGTCGTATTAGGAGCTCAAACATCATGCTCAAACATCATATCGTAGACGGAAATGGAACATCATCGAGAAACACAAAAGCCATCCAGGCCTAGACCTGATGAAGGCATTCGATAACGTGCGCCACAGCGCTATCCTGGAAAATCTCGGTATGCTAGGTATTGGGTCTAGGACGTACAATTACCTGAGGGATTGCCTCTCTGACAGAACGCCAAAAACAAAAATCGGCAGCAGTGAATCGAACGAACTCGAACTGAGAGCGAGGGGCACACCGCAGGGGTCTGTACTCCCCCCCTTCTCGTTCAACATAGCCGTGATCGGACTGCCTGCTGAATTGAAGAAAATACAAGGCCTACACCATATCATCTACGCATATCACCTCACGCTCTTTGTAACCGGCGGCAGTGATGGCAGAATACAAGACACCTTACAGGAAGCAATTAATAGTATAGAGACGTACGTCGAACCGAGTGGTCTCGTATATTCGTCGAATACTGGAGTAATTCTCATTCGAAGTAAGTGTGCGCACGATTGCGGCGAACGCTGCAGTTTTGTTGGGTGGGGTAGATCTTGGCCAATATGACTAAGTCTGTATGCTTGGCGAGGACTTCACCTCCTGAAGAGTCCACGCAACCTTTTCCCTCAATAAAGACGTTTATCCTACTCCTCCTTGACAAACGTGCACCGTGGACGGTGGGTCGTCACCGCGAGGGACTCAAATACCGGTGCTCGGCATTTTCTTGGGGTGTTTTAACTGCCGGGAAGTCTCCGCAGTCTTGGCCAATCTCCCAAAATGGCTATGCTTGGCTTAACAAACGTGCGCCGGCGACGCTCAGCCGTCGTCGCGAGGCACGCGCACACACGAGCCCTCGGCATTTTCTGGGTTTTTAAAATACGATAGTGTTTCTGGGGCTACTTAAACCCAGAAATTTTAGTCTGTCTGTATGTCTGTATGTCCGTCTGTCTGTCTGTGACTCGATTCAGCCATCCGGCCAAAGCAAAACATTGCCGGCGCAATAGTCTGATATAGTCACAACTAAATCTACCCGTCTAGTGCGGTGTAATGTTCATACTTGTCAACATTGTTGAAGAAGAAAAAGACATTACGCAAATATAAGACAACAAAAAATAATACAGAAGTGATATTTGCAGTGTTCCTTTATAAAAAGTCATAAATGCTTGATTTTTGAGAAATTAAATACTTCATCAACTGCAGAAAAAAAATTCACTCCGCCGGCGCCTGCTGCCGCCCGCGCCACTATAGCGTCTTGCGGCATTTTAAGGAATCAACCAGCAACAGTTACGAAAGGTTCCACTAGATAGGTTCCACGTTCGGTTTGCAACGCACGTGGAGTAGGGAAACGCGGTTCTATAAACGTTGAAGTAGGACGCCTCGATTCACGCGCGTCTTTGCCGTACGACAGCGTTAGCATCGAGACACCCGACCTGGAGCAGTGGAACGCGGCTAATTTAAAATGATTTAGGCGAACCTTTGGTGTCTTCACCTTGGGAGGAGCGCGACGCAAGAGGAACAACATGAGAGGTGAGCGGGAAAGCGAAGGGGGGTATTTACTTCTCAACAGTCAATAAAGACTATCGTCCTTTGTCGAAATTTGCAACGAAAGGAGCAGATACGCGGCCAATTTTTGACTTGTAGGCGTTCGCTGTGAGGCGCGTTCTGACGTGCGCTGTAACAGCATTTTCTTTATATTATTTACTGCGGACACGAAAAATTACGATTTGATAAACAGTTTCGATGTTAAAAGACGTACGCCATGTAAAAGACAAGCTTGAGTCCTTCGCCAACATCTTCCGCGTGCTATCTAGTAACGCCGGCGGATGCACAGTCCCGTCACTTCTTCGGCTGTATATTGTCCTGTGCGTTCGATTGTCACGCTGCAGCCTTCCTGAACTTGTCCCCCTTAGAAAAAGAAATGCGAGAGTTCTACAAAGTATGCAACCGCTAGTCCTGGGTGTGTGCGTTAGAGTGCCGAAGACCACATCCAGGATGGAAACGCTGGTGGAGCGTCGGCGACTGGCACCACTTGTTCATGGCACGGAGGAGCTCTTCCGCAAGGAAGTGCGAATCGTAGTACGGCATCAAGATCACCCCAGGGCACTCAGATTAGACACCTAAATGCAGTTCCTTCTGCCGTTTTACGACCAACATCCTGCTCCATGTATAAATTGCCTTGGATCTTCCCGCCTCTGCAAATTCGAACAGGAATGCCCGGCATCACCTGCAAGCATAAAGTTCTTCGCCTCAGAGTCGATCACTTAAAATACAGGGCGCAGCCCATCGATACAAGGATGGATGTGTGACAGCCACCTCCAGTGCTATAGGAATCTGACTTCCGTCCTTCGTACCGCCTTCAGCGCAACGCTTACTCACATGAAAACACACACGACTGCCAAACGTGCCGCTCTGTGTGCTGCTTTCGCCTACATGATCGAGCAACCAACATGTCCAAGGGAAAACTTCATGGATTCAAGGGCGGCGCTCCTGCGCTTAGCATCGTACCCGAAAGATCAGGTTCTTTTCGATATAAATGTCTTGCGCTTGCAAGCTTTAACGGCACACCATAATGCAGAGCTTCAGTAGATTCCTGCCCACTTGGGTGTAACTCGGAACGTCAAGGCGGACACTGCAGCGTGGGTCGCGCAAGATCTGCACATGCTATCATGCTAGAGTTACCTATACCGTTCTGCAGACAAGATGCTTCTCCTCTCGCTTCGAAGGTTGTCTGGAGTTTTCGCAATCTACGTGGGCTGCATGTCCACAAAATTACGCGCCGCTGCACTTCATAGGCAAGCACGGGAAATTTAGGATGCCTCACAGACTGTCCAAGCAGGACGAAGCGGTTCTTTATTACGTGCGGGTAAATTTCGCTTACACAAGTTATTTCCGCTTCAAAAGGAAACAGGCCGCTTCCCTCCTCTGCAATCTTTGTGACGCACGTGAGGAATCGAATCACGTATATTATAAGAATGTGCGCGGTATGCGGTAGCTAGGACGCCCCTTTTAGTTTCCCTGGGGCAGCCGCTTTCTACAGGACTAACGTTAAAGGAGCCATGAAGAGAAAATGCAAGTTGGTTTTATTCGAAAGATTTCGTGATTTATAGTGCCCCCAGCGCTTGTCCGGATACAAACGATGCTTTATTCAATGAGAAATTAAACTATTTAGGTTAAAAATTTGATTTTCACGCTCAATCGTGCGTTTTCGTGGTCCCAAATGACATCACAGGAACCGACCGCTCTGCAGCCTAGAATACCTTCATTCACGCATCCGCCGTTCAGGGTAGAGACACGTATACGCTGGCGCCGCCATTTTCGGTTGCTCGCTCGCCGCCGAAGCAAGTCATTGTGTCAAAACCGCGCTAAAATTATTGCCGCAACGCGGTTTACTGAAGAAGTTTGAATCATATTGTCTGTTTCGCGTTGCTAGGTCTCGTGGGAAACGAAAAGAATAACGCGTTAAGCCCGTTGGCCCAATTGCGGCGGCACGGGACCGTTCAAAGGTTGTCTCCACCCTGTACAGCGGTGTTGGTTTGTTCCCGCGTTTCTTTACGTTCCGCAACCTAGATGGCGCCACCATACCGTGGCAAGCGTTTGGTTTGTTTTTGCCCGCATTTAAACCTGGCTTGTTTTTGTTCTGGGAGAAAATATTCGTTCCCTGAAACAGTGCTCGCTCGACAAATGGGGTCACGTAAGACACCGTTGCTTGCGTCAATCGGCCAGTGTCGTCTGAGACAACCCCAAGCCCCGTAGTGCTGTGCAGCTAAACCAAGCCTGCTGTGCGCAGTACGAACAGCAGAACGCATCAGTACTTCTATGTTTACATGTGCTTTCGTAACTTCCACTGTTTGTCCCATCATTCTTAGTGCTTTGTAAAGAATGTGCCCTAAAGTTAAGCGCAATTCGCTCTTTCGTCTAGTTTGTAAGCTCTACATAATTTGCGTCTGCTTCTGCCAGCCTCCGCCAATCGTAGAGCTTAGCTCATGTGACATCATAGGTTCTGTTGCGGGAAATGAGCTGGTGGGTCGCATCACCATTCCCGTTTTTCCTAATTATGTAGCTTATTTGAGCGAAGTTTACGTTAAAAGTGGTGTCAGTATGATTCTAACGAGACAATCTTTTGAATGAACCAAACTTGTGTTTTCTCTTCATGGCTGTTAGACCCCTGGTCTAATGCAAAACGTGCATCCCAAGCAACAAATGCCCTATTGTCTTTCCTGTAAAGTACAGGTCTTAATCAGACTATTTAATTAAGTCTTCATTACGGGCGCACCATCGTCATTATAGCCAGCATCATCACTTCGCCAATTTCATTTATCTCATTCATCTAGTGAAGCAAACAAGTGCCTTTGCCAGGCTTTCCTCAACATTACCGTTAAAGGTAATTCTCACTCTCACTCTGTGGTCAAACAAAGAATTTACCACGAGAAGGCTTCGCGTACAACCCCCATCGTGATTAGATGGGGCGGTACATGATTTTTTCAACAGCACAGCTGTGTAGGCCGACCTTTGTCCGTCCGTCGCACACACCTCGAAGCCTCAAGAAAAAAATTTAGTTGGGAGATCCCGGGAACTAACCCGATACCTTTACGTTGTGAAACTAGTAACCTAACCACTAGGTAACCCCAAATTGCGGAGGGGTACGGGGTTAGCCGCCGGAGGGGAACAATAAAATGGCCTTCAATTAGAAAGAAAAAACATGAACTCAGTTATGCCTGGGTTTGCGTAGCGAGAGCTACGGTTAATGTTATTGTTTAGCATGGTTCTCTGTACGGTTACGACGCTTCTCGAGGCGTGCGGCTCGTTCTTCCTCTGTCTCCTCCGCTCGCTGCCTCTTCTTGGTTTCATTCCGATGACGAAGCCTGACGACGAATCCCACTGAGCCGCCCTTCTATATATACGATTTTTGCTATTTTTATTTTTATTTTTCTGTTTTGTTTTTGGTTTTTGGGTTTGAAAATATTATGTTTATTTTGCATTGTTTGTTCCTAATTATTTATTTATTTATTTATTTATTTATTTATTTATTTATTTATTTTGGCGCGGCGAGTGCTGCCAGTTGCGGCGGCTAGAGAATCTCTAGGTTCCCTATCCGCCGCAGGTTCCCTAGGAACTGCTGCCAGCTAGAGAACCGAGGTGTGGCCACCGGTAGCAAGGAAACAGCGAGACTACAGCGAATGTAGCCCTCGCTACAAAAAAAAAAAAACGCTTCCCGTGGTCGCAATCAAAGCGTTAGAGAACCGGCATCTATTTGACGGAGCTATCACCGCATTCTGGGTGCACACCATTTCCTTCGGGTTCGTAGCGCGGGCGTTGGCTTTCGACTTATCCGCGGGTTCTAACGCGTGGTAAGGCGGTCAACGTTGGGAGAGAAGTTAAATCCTGCGGAGGGAACGATCAGGGCGTCCCAGTCATGGCGAACTTTCAGTGGCAAGTTAACAAATAAATGTCAGGGGCAACAGCTGGGTCTCCGACGAAGGGTGAGGGGCGGCCAGCACTGCTGTTTTTCCAGCCTGGCACCACTAGTACAAGCTGCGCCAATGTTTTCTGTGTGCACATGTGTGCGGGAGATTTGAGATTTGCAAACAGAAATATAAAAGCGCTGAAAGCCTGAGAAACAGGATGTAACCGCATGCAAAACGCACAGGCAAGCGGGTATTTTCAGGCATTGGCTCTGCTCCCGCTAGAAGCAGTTGCTAATATAATTCAAACAGTTCCAGGATTTGCATAGCGTTTATATGAAAATATGTTTAAATGCATGAAGTACCGTTTGGGACGTTGGCTTTGCTGCCGCCGGAAGAAGTTTGCAGTGAATAAATTAAAGCAGTTTCAGGTTTTGCCTAAAAGAGGACCCAAAACTTGTATAAATGCATTTATTTAGCTCTATACGGACACGTACGTGTGCATTTATATGGGACACTTTCCCGTGTGCTTTAGTGGGTGGACTACCTGGTATACTTACATCTTGGCTATCAATTCGAGGTAAGGAAAATTTTTTTGCGCTTCTCCTATTATACGGAAATGGAATTTGGCATAGACCCTAAAACCTTGCAAAGCGAGAAACTGAAGTAGTGTTGCAAGTTGGGCAAGCTGGAAATTCATCTTGGATGGAACCTGCGCACACAATACGGGACGGAGAGGAAAGCACACAAGACAGCCGCTGGTCTAACAACTGACTTTTATCAGGATGAAAAGAAATATATAGGCAAAAAAAACTCCCCCAAACCAACAAACAAACAAAAAACAGACGCATAAAACCAGAGTGCAGAACGGTGCAATAAAGCGACATAGAAAAAAGCGAACTAATACGGGTGCCAAAAAGGTATTATGAGGCATTCATATATGCAATTCCTTTTGAATGGAGCAACACGCTCGCCCGGCTTACGCACGTGTCTTCCCTGTCCGCAATGTGAAAAGCTTAAGCAACTTTACGTGTAATCAGCCGACCATGCTTAAACACAATGATAGTGCCGTGTAGGTTCGGTGAGCAGCCGCATTTAATACAGTGTGAAGACAAGTGGTAGGAGGCTGCACCTTTCAATGATAACTGCTGCTCCCGTAAACGCACATTCAGGAACCGGCCCGTTTGGCCCACGTACGTTCGCCCGCACGACAGGGGAATACTATAAATAACACCCGTTGCACATCCACCAAGCGGTTTGTATGCTTGGCACCGCAGCCTACGAGCGGTTTTTTTATATGTTTTAGTGCGAAAGTTTGCTAATCAGCGTAAAAACTAGAATATACGTAGAAACTCCGCATTCCCGAAGAAACCGGAGGAGTGGGCCGTGATGCAGACCCTGTGTTTATGAGCCGAAGTCCGAAGGACGGCCGGGACGCAGCCGGAGGAGGCGAGGTACACGAGGCGTAGTCTTTCTGGAGCAGGGAAACTCCACACAAAATGCTATGCTGTGGCCTGCTGAACAGGAGCGGGACCGAAGGGGCACGTCGAATGAAACGGAGCATGGTACTGGGGAGGCCTGGTCCTCGTCGCAGCCAGCGTGAGGGCTGGCGTGCAGCGAAGTAGTGGGAGCAGGGCCTCAACTAAGCGGTACAACCCGCCCGGGAGACCCGTACCGCACGGAGGTATGAGGTGCGGGCGCGTTGCGCCGAGAACATTCTTTACCTCGGGCGAGGTAAATCGCCGCTGATGAAGGTGTCAGCAGAGCGGGATATTACACACGCACGGGGTGCGTACTAACATCTGCAGCCTGCATTCTAGGGTGGCTGTTACGTTGACGCCATGACACGCGAATACGCCCAGGTAGTAGCTTGTTTATAAGGACTGCGCATAGTACTACTATCAACTTTCGCGAAAACAGAGCGGAGCCTATTACGGGCTGTTATAGCAAGCTGCACAGCGTATTGCAAAGCAACTTTTTTCAGCCTATGCGTGATGCCATGAATGTAGGAAATTACAGCAACTTCTTTTGTTTTTTGAAAGCAAAGCTTTCTACCTCTACCCCCCGAGGGTTCTTTCGCGACCGTTGGTGTCACCAGAAAACTCCAGCGAACAAATAAAAATGTACTGGCACCGCCGGGAATCGAACCTGGAACTAATAGACTAACAAAGCGAGAGCCCGTTGTCTTACCGATTTAGCTACGAGCACACGTGAAGACGGGGAAGACAGGTGATGTACTCACCAAGCACATCTACGGGTTTACCCACTGCGTTCTCGCTGAATGCCACGTGAAAGCGTCACACGACCCCTCACGCCCGTCTAGCGGCCCTGTGCGCACCTTGCTCATGTGCTAAGAGTTACAAAAATTAAAGGAATCTCGCACCAATCCATGGAATCTCACTTTTAGTACGCCAATGTGCTAAAGCATCTGGCCTCCAGTATTCACGTAAAAAATCCCAGCTTCTTGTCGTCCGCCCTCGCGCCAAATCAAGGAATACATTCAAATACTCCTTGATGACCATGCCATCACTCCAAGCCCCAGCATCAAGATCCTGGACCTACATCTCGAGGATAACACCAAGAGTGACGTCTCCTTGTAGCGCCTAAAAACAGCATTAATCAAATCATACACATTATCAGGCGAGTTGCCACCAAGAAGCGAGGCCTAAAGGAATCTGGTAGCTTTCGATTAATTGAAGCTTTTGTCCTCTCGAGAGTCACTTACGTCAACCCCGTGTCTTCTTCTCGACGAGGAAGACATATAGATGCTTTATATAATGATTAGAAAGGCGGTTGAGCAGGCCATTGGTCTTCTCATGAGTGCGTCCACACTGAGGCTGCTTAGCACGGGCTCCACAACACGGTGGAAGAGCTGATAGAAGGCCATCTTTCTAACCAGAAGGTCCGACTCAGAACTGCGGTGGGTAACCGCATGCTTCACCAGATAGGCTGGGCAGCCCAGAATGTCACTCCGCTTGACGTACTCCCAGATTCTTGGTGACTAAAACTAAAGATGCTCCCTTTGCTTAGAAATATGAACCCCCCACATGACGAGGGTCACCGAAAAGCACGGGCTCAAGCGCTAAACACCACCCTCGGTGGGGCTCATGCAGTTATCTACAGAGACAGAGACTTCTCCAAACATCGAGGGCAGCAACACGCCATCATCGTGGCTACCTCCAGAACCAGCCTCCTTGCGTGTACCTCGCTTAGGACCCAACAAAGGACGGCAGCAGAAGAGGCAGCCATCACCTTGGCTCTCACTCAACCAAGGGTTCGGAGGGTAGTCACCGATTCCCAGCAATCCTACTGGAATTACCAGTCGGGTTGGGTGTCCTGACCTGCACTGTGCGTGCTAAAAACCACTCCCCAAACGGTTCCATTCAGCTCATCTGGACAACCCCTCACGCTTCAATGGAGGGCAACGAATACGCCCACCCAACAAGCCTGCGCTTTCACCTCCCGTGCTATGGAGCTGCACGAGGACAGTCACTCTTGGTACGTTCAGGCAGATAACCCAGCATTATGGCCTTCTGAGACCGACCGTACCTTCACCTTACCCTGATTTTTCCAGAGAACAACAAACTACCCCACGGCTCATACAATCCGGGCTCCTTCCCACAGGCTACGCGTCTTCACTTAATGCATCCGAATCGCTACGACACTGAATGTAAATTTTGCTCAGAAGTAGGAACACTTCGCCCCGTAATTGGGGTGTGCGACGTTAGCCCTCAGCACCCTCCTCTCTTTCCGTCAACTACCCGACAAGAGCAATGGCAGGTGCTGTTGTCCAGGCCCTCTCTACCTACCCAGTTACAGAGGGTGAACAGAACACAGGCCGTGCGGACTGCATATGGGCCCCACAGAAGAAGGAATCACTCCCCAGGGCTGCACTCTGGGCCGTTCAGAAATCTGAACAGCAGTATTTCTTCCTCCTCCTTCTCAGCCGTAAGTCTCGTCGCCTCCGTCCGCGGCGCAGAGACGGAGAAGTCAGGTCGTCTAACACCGGGTTGGAGCTTACTTTGATTTTATAAAAAAAAGTTTCCACTCTTGTGCTACACCAATACAACTCAACCAAACACCGTTCATGCATCATGCATTGAGTTAACCATACCGAGAATATCTCTTTGAAGTAATAAATGGTGTGGTTAAGTGCACTTCTCTCTGGTTTTACTATTTGTAGAGCGATGTGAGTGATTTTAAGTGACGTCGCATGAGTAATCGTTATGGGTGCCGTTTACAGCTTTGCTTTCCAACCACATTCACGGGGTGGATTGGCGCGATTTTTTTCGTTTGTTTTTTGTTTTGTTTGTCTCGGCTGTGGATTTGACGGTTTAGCGAGAGCTTTACATATCCGTATGGTTGCTGTCTTCTGAACACGCTTGAGCAAAGTTGTTGTAAGCCTGAGGACGCCATGGGGCATTGGTCTGCTTTTGTGCTTGTCCAGAGTGGCGGGATGGGTAAATTTACGTGGCTTGTTCCGCTATTTCCGCAGGTGCTTCAAATGTTAAGCACCGTAATGTGTCGGAACCTCAAGTGCCACCGACAGTGGGGTAATAGTAGTAACTGATGCTATAGTTAATGCGGGTAATTGAGGTAGTCGGTTAATACTCGCAGGAGTTGCATACAGCGCTGCAGACGACAGGAGGGGATGTGAAGGGTTCAATTAGCAGGACGTTTTCACACTAACAACATACAAAGACGGGTCGCCTCGTCATGTTTATTTTAGAGAAGAGGGAACATGGTTGGTTAGGGCTAATTCATTTATATTTTAACGGAAATCGTAAGAGTCCTCACGGCCTAGACCAGGAACGTGGAACGGCAAACCCTGAGCGCTTTCTTCAAAGAGAACTCCCCGCTTGAGGAGTCCGCTGTTCGCGACATCCTTTCTGAAAATGGATTCCCGTACATTTGTTTAGGCTGGCCTCTGCAGCGTAAACTTGTTTCTTTGTATTCAAATACCCTCAACGTCCTGGCCTTCTGGTGTGTTCTGTTTTGATTTGTCGTCAAAAACATCTTCTATTCCTTGCTAGACGACGCGCTAGCGAAGCCCTTAATTAGAAAAAAACAGCACGTCTCCCCGTACCTTTCGACAATACCTGCGATAAAAGTGGCGGCATTTTCTTGGGAATTTCCGTCTGAAAGCAGTGAAGAAACGTCTAGGCATGGAGAAAAATCAGATGTATGCACTTAAAAGACAATAAAGGCAAGGCCATCACAAATATGGACAAAGTAGTATACTAGCCGAGGAGTTCTATAGAGATCTGAACAGTAGCCAGGCCATCTAGGATAACAGCGAACGAGGAAGTAGTAAAGAAGAGATAGACATCCCACCAGTAACCACAGAAGATGTAAAGAAGGCGTCGAATGATATTCAAGGGGACAAAGCACCTGGTGAGGATCAGATAACAGCTGACCTCTTGAAGGATGGTGAGCAAATTGTTTGTGAAAATCTGGCTAACTTATATACGCAATGCCTAATGACCCCGAGTGTAGCAAAATCTCGGAAGAATGCGAGCATCATCCTAATCCATAAGAAAGATAACATGAAGACCTTAAAAAATTACAGGCCGATCAGCTTACTGTCAGTCGTCTACAAGGTACGTACCAAGGTAATCGCTAACAGAATTTCTGCCACCTTAGATTTCAGTCAACCGAAAAGCAAGCAGGTTCTCGTGAAGGGCATTCAACAATGGACCATATTTATACGATCAATCAGGCGATAGAGAAGTGCGCTGAGTATACTTAACCCCTATATATAGGCTTCAAACATTAGGAAAAAGCACTCGGTCGAAACCTCAGCAGTCCTTCAGGTATGGCGGAACCAGTGTGTAGACGAGCATTATGTAAAAATACTAGAGGATATCTACAATGAGTCCGCAGCTACCGTAGCTTTCCATAAAATACCCATAAGTATAGGAAGGGCGTCAGACAAAGAGACACAATATCTCCAATTTTTTCAAGCAGTTTTAGAAGAGGTATTAAGATCATTGGATTGAGAACGGGTTTGCGTAAGGGTTAATAATGAATACATCTTGGGGAACAGCGCGAACTAACAGGGACACAAAAAGAAAGAAGTGGACAGGACTAGCGCTGGCTTTCAACTCGATTTATTGGAAAAGACGTAACTACTTATACATACACTACATACTACATCATACTACATATCATCATACTACATCAGAAAGTGGGGGAGAGATTGTATCAGTGAAACATCAGTTGTCCTGCACGAAAAAGAGTTTGGTTATTTGGAGCGGTCGTCGCGATAAGGTGTTCCTGTGTTAAAAAATGTGCGTTGTCAACAGTGAAGTGTTTTGGTCTTGATAGTATGTCATTGGCTGGTGTGGGCACGTGGCGTGGTGGTGGAGGAGGATTCTGTGTATGTATAAGTAGTTACGTCTTTTCCAATAAATCGAGTTGAAAGTCAGCGCTAGTCCTGTCCACTTCTTTCTTTTTGTGTCCCTGTTAGTTCGCGCTGTTCCCCGAGATGCAAGTACACAAACTCGCCCAACTCGCCACCCTGCTACAGTTAATAAAGAATACACCAGGAACCTCAGGGTTGCTGATGACGTTGCTTTGCTAACTATCTGGGGGACGACATGCAAAGCATGCTTAGCGCACTGGGCAGAGAAAGTACAACTGTGGGCCTGAAATTTAATGCGCAAAAAACTAAAGTAAGGCTCTATAACCTCGGGAGAGAACAGCGGTTTGAGATAGGTGGTGAGGCAAGTATAAGTGGTAAGCGAATATATCTACTTAAGCCAAGTTGTGAACCCGGATCCTAACCATGAGGCAGAGGTGGTTAGAAGGATAAGAATGGGGTGGAGTGCATTCGGCAGGCATTCTCTGATAATTAATAGCAGCCTACCATGGTCCCCGAAGAAAAAACGTTTATGACAGCTGCATCTTACCGGTACTCACCGACAGGGCAGAAACTTGGAGGCTCACTAGATTAGTTCAACTTAAATTGAGGACGACTCAGTGAGCAATGGAACGGAAGATGATAGGTTCGCAGCATAGAAGGCGCCTTTTGTACAGTCAGTAAAAAAACAGAACGAGAGATTGTTCACCAGAACGGGGAAACCCTCATGTGCGGCAGTGATGTAATGAACACGAGTGGCAGGCATTTCCATTTTACATACTGTGTGTATATATTTCGGCGATATGGGCGGAGAAACTGTAGAATGACAAAATTGGTGCGATCGTACTTAGCACGCAATGGAACGGAAGCGCCCATCCACTAAGCGCGCAATGGAACGGAAGATGATAGGCATAAAGAGAGCGGAATGGGTCAGGGAACAAACGCTTGTTAAGGACATGTTAGTAGAAATTAAGAATTATAAATGGTCGTGGGAAGAGCATGTAATATGAAGGCAAGATAACTGTTGGTCATTAAGGGTAACAGAGTGAATCCCTAGAGAAGGCAAGCGTGGCAGGGGGCGGCAGAAAGTTAGATGGGCAGATTATATCAAGAAGTTTGCGGCGATAAATTGGTCGCAGTTAGCACAGTACCGGGATAATTGGAGATCATGGGAGAGGCCTATGCTCTGCAGTGGGCGTAGATGGACTGATGATGAGGATGATTATGGTAATGATGGTGATAATTTTCTTAGGACGTGTGGGCCTATTCCTTCGTGCATCGCTTGTATAACGCATTATTAGGTTATTTTTTTCTCAAAAGAATACTGTATTCATAAATTTTTGCTTGCCACCGGGCAACTGAGGCCGAATGCTGCCATGCCCTGACAGGAAACTTGACGTTGTTCTGTAGGCGTTCAAGTCAATGGCAGTTTTTCCCAATGTTGACTAAATTATATGATAAGGCGGAATCCTGAGCTGGCTACTGCTGTAAGGAGAATAAAATTTGGTTTCGGAGGGATTTTAACCCGAGCCGCCAGAGTACCAGCCAAGTGCTCTAACCAGAACGCTAATTCGGCACCCTGGCTGAACGGAACCAAAAGTCCCCTGATATGTTCTCTGAGACAGGTGCACGCGGCGGCACGCACATAGAATAGGTGACCACGGAGGAGAGCCCTTCATGTAAGGAAGCCGAGCCGTGAAGTGTGGCTAGTCTGCTTGACAGAGGGTGTCCCGTAAAAAGACGAGAAAAAAAAAGAAACAGCCGCAAACAGGATATAGATGTAAAGACGGCGAGCGGATACAACTACCCGAGGGAATGTTTAGGAATTTCAGAGGTGACTTCGATGAGCAAGATAACGCATTTCTCACACCTTCGTGTAAGCTCTTGGAGTTCTCATCCTCATCATTTCCGGAATATCACCTTCGGGAGAGCATGTTTTGGTTTTTTTACCCCACTTCTCAATATAGCGCTAAGCCACTTGGCAGTTGTGTCTGGTTCGAAAATATGCGTGCGGCCGTTCCTGTCAGCGACTGTAAAGTTGTGAAAGGAATCATTGTTTTGTCAGCTTTTCAGAACTCCCTAAGCAGGGTCGGGCTCCTACAAAACAAACGTGAGTTTGGAATGCCAAGTCAGCATAATTTTGAATACGTTTCTCAAAGTTATTTTTACAAGGCAATACCGATGATTTCAAGCGAAATACAGCCACAAAAGCTGTTATTCCGTTCGTGCGCCACACGTCCCACATGATATAGAATGGGACAGGGCATGCCAGCATTCACATGCTGTTTTATTTGTTTAACAATAATGTTAGTCTCGGGCGAAGCATGAGCACCGAACAGCCTTGGGTGCCATTTGTGCAAAAAACCCACACACAACCTTACCGACTTTCCGCAATGACATGTCGTTCAGGACGTTCCACTCGCGGGTACAAGGACCCTTGTAGATAACAGGGGCTGCTGCGTAAATGACGGTTTTCGGGAGCGTGCAAGGTAAATGAAATCAGACACAGGCAGTAATCTTCGTATCAACTTGCAGAAATACGGCTGCACGCCTTATTGTTAACGTCACCGGCCATGAGTAATAAATAGGGCTTTCCTTGTACACAATGTAAAAGACAATGGTGTAATAAGAGCGTCCGTAGGGGAGTAAAATGGATGATTAGCTTGCCGTTTCTTGTTAGTTGCCCTGAAAGTTTGATTGACTGGCTTCTCTTCAGGGCTTCGTGACGTTTAACAGTCGCATATTGCGCTTGGTACGTGGACATGACAGCGAAATGTTGCCCTGTAATGCGTGGACGTAAAGTGATAGACGAACTGAGAGCCACAGTGCGGGTGACGGGTGGTGTAAGAGCCAGCTAATACGACGGCTGTAGTGGCCCTGCTTCGACTGCGTTTGCACCTCTTCTGCTATTGCTGTGGAAGGTAAGGCGAGGTATATGCAGTAGCGGCGGCATTCGAGCGTGCGTTTGCGCGCCTCATCTGTGTTTGTCAAGGTTTATGCGTAGGGTAAAGTGAGTACGGGGCCAAGTTGGGGCCAAAGAATAGTGAGTGTGACCGATAGCGAATGAATTTTAAACCTTTTAAACAAACGAAATAGCGGAATGCGTCCACTGCTGTCACGAAGCCCGCAAATGTGGACCCCAGGACTGAAACAACAAAAAACACGCACAGAACAGTGCTGCAAATATTATGCCGAGGACGGGATTCTAAAGCCCGAGCAAGGCGTGCGTAAAGCGGCGATCGTTACGACGCGTCGACTGAGAAAAAAAAAAAACAATAGAACTTCAACATATACCCACTCATGGATATTAAAAGATGCGGGGCTATCGTAGTTGTAACGATTGTGATGAATTAGACTTATTTCTTTAATTGGTGTTGTTAATGTGATTTCTTCTTTTGTGGCCTAGGGCAGTCTGCAATATAAATGGTAAGTTGTCAGACAGCATATTGTGTTGTGTTACTTCTCGTGTCCTAAACACTGTTTGGAATTCTTGTCAAGATTCAGCGCTCTACACGGATCAGATATATGTGGATCTTATATATACCATGGAATACCAACTAGCTTGAACCCACACCTTGCTAAGTTATATATGAGGAATTCCGCAAACTCATGGAAGCGCATACTGTGGTACGTACGTCTGGTGCACCGACAACGGAGAAACAGCAGGCATACAAGTCTTCAACACAGTGAACACACGCCCCGTATACCAGACGGCAGACTGATGTGAGCAAGCGGCGTTCCTCGCCCTTGCCTTACAACGAAGGCACCGGACCTCTCTTTTTCCCGGCAATGCAGTGTTTCCTATCCGTCACCTAGCGACAAAGACAAACATTTCAAAGCTAAACATTATTTTGTGAGAAACTTTTTATCTCATGTTGGCTGCTTGCAAATGTAGGATTTCGTGAAAGTGGCACAGGCAGCGATCTCACGGTGAAAAATTGCGCAAATTTCTCAGCTAGAATTCTCAAACAAATGCTTACGCCGTTTCACTTTACGCGGAACCACATTAGATTTGGATTCACTACTACTCTACTGAAATGCGTTGCTTGGAACACATTTTTCTCGGCACAGTACAAGTTTCAAAACAAAGTATAAGGGCTCAAAGCAAGCGCAACCCATAGAGTCCATATATCACCAGCTTTGTTACAGTATACCAATGCCGTGCTTGAAAGAAATTTATCAGGCGGAAATGAAGGTGTTCTGTCATGTATTAATAAAGTTCTCGCACGCTGCGAAATTGTGACAATCCAGTGTGACGGACGGAAGCACGCCTCCCTGGTTAAAACCACGAGCGAAATCGTAATCATAAAAAATTTGCGGAACCCCTCCAGCTAGAATTGTCGAATAAATTCGTAAGCCACTGTGGGCTACATCATGACCCAATAAAGTTGACTTTACATCTAGGCGCACATGCATTACATGGAAGAAGTTATTCAATACGCAATGCAAGCCGTTCGATAACAAAGTGGGAATGGCGCAGGAGCTAGGTAGTACCTTTGTACGACCGCATTTATTACTACCGAGCGCGACATGATACGCCGTTCTGGAGTCAGCTTCGCTAGTATAGACACATGATTGGCTGCCACTTTTAGAGTTCATATAGAAGAATTTTTTTGGGAAGACTATGCATTGAAATCTTCCCGTAAATCTGAACGCACCCACGCCAGGCCCTCATGCTACCAAAGCTCTGTTGGTGCTCGCGCGAAGCACTTGCTTGGACAGGTTTTGTTAATTACTTCACTGCCAAACCATGTGTATATTCTTGAAGGCTCGGGTGTATCAGCTCATTTTTTTTATTTATTCAAGTCACAGACCCTCATGTTTTTCTTACCTCATATTACGTAGCAAGCTAAGCAAAATAGCTCGGCTAACGCCGCTTTTACCATTAAACGCATTCTCTCTCTCTCCCCCCATGAGACCGGTGCTATCTCTAAGAAGGAAAAAAAAAGTTTTTTGATAGTGCTTTTTATCATCACAATTTTAGTATGTGGCCAAAGTGTGACACGTAAGCGTTACGGTCGGACAGACAGGTTTACCCGTTGGTCAGCCTACCGAAACAAGGCAACTCAGTTTATTAATGGAATGATGGTTACATAGCGAAGGTTTTATTTCTTGCATTCAACTTGAGTCAAACTCATTTCTGGCATTGAACTTGAAACAAACTCAAAGTTCAAAATTCGAACTCCTACCGTCAATGAATGGCGAAACTGCGGGGGAGGGGGGGGGGGGGTTCCGCAATTTCGCTATTCCTAGGGCATTTTTCTGGAACGCGCTGCGTTGGTGCGGCGCGTTATGCTCCGCATTGGGATCCACCGGAGTGGCTGCCTCTTTTGGATACCTGCGCTTGCTTGCCTGAGTTTCGAAATGGTGCCGATGATTGTTAGACTGATGTCCTTAGCCTTGCTTTTAGCGGAAACCCGTTGTGTAAAGTTGGCTGCCCTGCAATGCGTTTTGTTGCTATCGCGAAAGTGAGACACTGAAATCTTCCCTTTAAAACGACAACATTCGAAAGAAACAGCAAAGAATTGAAACAGGTAACGCCGCTGCTATTAGATTTAGTGATATAATTCTTGCACAAAAATAAACTTAATGGTTTAAAGGCGCCTGCATGCAAAAAGCAAAAATTGATTGTTTAACATTTGTAAGAAATATGTACCACTGTTCCACACACAGGTTGGACGCACGAACAACAACCAACGGCAATGGCGAAGAGGAGGCCTTTTGCACAAGACATTGACGGTGCCCTAGCCGACCCGCATGTGGACCCAGATCTCTTCCGGGAAGCCCTAAAGTTCCGCGCCGAGAGAGGGGACATCGTTCAGTTTTCGTATCCCAAAGCCGGGACCCACTGGGTCATCTATATTATGCAGCTAATTTTGAAGAGAGGAGAACCCGTTCGCTCCTACGAGGAGTTCGTGGCCGATATGCGATACCTCGGGATAGTGGATTTCAAATACTGGCAGCCGAGCCTCCCCATGAGAATATTCCAGACACATCAGATGCCTCCAAAAATCATGATGACCGACGAAGGGAAATACGTGTACGTGGCCCGAAACCCGTGGGACGTGTGCGTCTCTCTCTTTCACATGACGACCAACCTCTGCAAGTACCGCTTCCAAGACGGAACTTTCGATGATTTCTTCGAATCGTTCATCGAAGGTGGCTGTGGTGGCGCTGGAAGCTACTTCAATCACGTAGCTCTGGGCTATGCCCTGAGAAACGAGCCTAACGTGTTCTTCACCACTTACGAGGAGCTGACGGCCGATACAAGAACCACAGTTCTGAAGCTGTCCCGCTTCTTGGGCGAGAGCTACGCTAGAGAGCTTGAGCAAGACGACGAGCTGTTGGAAAAGCTTTTGGGCAGGTGCACGGCGAACACGATGAGATCCTTGCTTGTGGCCGACTTCTCTGGAAACTCGAACAAGGGGGATTGGTATGACACAATGCGCCGCATAGATATATCTTGTAAGGATGGACACGAGGGTGACGGGAAGAAATACGGCCTCATAAGAAAGGCTGTGGTTGGAGATTGGAAGAATTACTTCTCTTCAGAACAGCTGCGGCGGCTGGAGGCCAAGATAAGAGAGGAAGAGAAGAATTCCTCATTTATGTGTCTTTGGAAAGACATAAGAGAAGAGGCTCTTGCAGCTTCTGTGATTTAAATGTAAGAACGTTCAGCTCCAATGCCAGCATTGGGAAAAACGCACAAAACCTAATTATATGGGACTGTCCTAAACCGTATGCCGAGGCACACTTTCGTGTGCGCATGACGGGAAGGCTTTATGTAAAAATAAACCCTTTTAAAATTTATGTGTGTACCAGAGGGCTGTAATCGCTGCAAACCTTGAGCGTCATGCTTTTTTTTTTGTTCCGGTGTGGACCACCATTTCGACCACCGCATTTTGGACGCTCTATCTATGGCGTTCACTGACGTTTCAATGACGCTTCTTGTACAAAGTTACAAAACCTTCACAGTAGTATGTGTTATGTGACATTGGGACCCAATTTGTCATATTATGTATTGCGAGTGCTGTGTCGTGAGCTTCCCTTGTCTCTTTGACTCGTTTTTAAAAGCGCTGTGTGCATGAACGACAACCCCCAACAATGGCGAAGAGGAGGCCTTTTGCCCAAGCCGACCCGAATTTGGACCCAGATCTTGTCCGGGAAGCCGTAAACTTCCGTGCCAAGTTAACACCGTTCAGAATTAGTATCTGAAAGCCGGGACACACTGGGTCATCTATATAATGCAGGTAATTTTGAAGAGAGGAGAACCCAGCACACCGATTTTGCTTGATGTGAGGCAATGCTTACGAAATGTGTAAGCTCGAATTTAACAACCGAATTGGCGGTTAGAGTTTCCCGTTAGGAATGGGGCCCATACAATTGGGGCCACCTTCTTAGTTGATGCATAACCAAAGCGACGGTAAATTTCCAGCAAACAATTGTTGTAAAAATAACAGGAACGAATGGTTTCAACAGTTCAGTAGCACTCGCTCTCTTATATTATTACGTTGATTAACACCCAGATATGTAGAATTATAGAAAGGTGGAGGGTGCATTTAAACGCGCAGTGAGGCACATACCCGAATGTACTTATACATCGCAAAAAATTCAGCCAAATTTTATAACTGTAGTTCAGAAGTCTGAACTATGAACTGTCACCGATACATCTGCAAGAGTGTCAGATTCGGCAATTTAGACCTATGTTGATCTAGGTAGCTCATCATACTTGCCCTAAGGCAGAAAATCCCCAAAATCGATAATACCCATCATTGGTAACACAGGGAAAGCAAATACGCCGAAACATTGAAGAAACCATGTGTAATATTATACATTTAACTATTAGCTGCTCTGGAAATAGCCCAAAAATAATACATCATTTGTGTAGTCTAGAAGCCATGACTGCTGGTCTTTGGGCGTGTACAGAGAAGGCAGATATAACACAAAGCCGAGTCTCCATGCCCCAAAGTGCATATATTAAAGGTGAATATACAAGTATATAAATTTAATTAGAACGTTAGGCTCCGACGAAAGCACGAAAAGTGCCCACTCAGTTTGGGATGTCCAGGTATTGACACTGAAGGTAGGCATGTGAAAAAGCAAAGTCAGAGAACTTAGCAAGCGAATTTATGGGATGTTTGTTAAAGAAAATATTTTTCATCATAAATTTTTATAATAACAGTTTCTTACGACACTATCTCAGCATTTCGGCGTGGTGGTGGCGGTGGCCTAATTGTCGTCACAGCGAGTGGTTTTACAGCCGGTCAAGATAAAATGGACAGTAAAATGGCGTGTATAAGGTAAGTGTGCCTTACAACAGGAGGCAAGTGGGCTGGTTGGTGCATGTTAAAAACTTGAGAAACAGCGCGAAGTAACAGGACGCAGAGTAGAAGTTCAAACGCGGCGTTGTTATTCACCGCCGTGTATGTCTGCTACTCTGCGTCCCGTTATTCGCGCTGTTTCTCACGTTTTTTTAGTGTAACCGTCCGGATGATTGGTCGAGATATTGAGGGGAATGACAAAGGAATAGAAAGAAGGCTATAAGCCTTCGGCCCCATACGTTTGTAGTTCCTCCCCTAGGAATGAAGCGAAAAAAAAAAATGAACCCGGGCCCGAGCCCGAGCCGTGGCGCGAGCGCGAAGGGGCTTCTAACCAGAGCGCGCTGACAGATCCGTGGCCTTTACGGGTCCCAATACGTTTGTAGTACCCGCGAATGTATGATGCGAGCTAATCAAGAGAGAGCAGTCCTGGTCTGGCAACCAAGGTAGCCCCACAAAAAAATGGCGGGAAAATTTTGCTTGTACTGGGTTTACTTTTTTTCTAGACGTTGCTCACAGAACGAGCGTGTAACAAGATGTATTGTGCAGAAATCGACCCACCCACACACACACACACACACACACACACACACACGCACACACACACGCACACACACACACACACACACACACACACACACACACACACACACACACACACACACACACACACACACGCACGCACGCACGCACGCACGCACGCACGCACGCACGCACACACACACACACACACGCGCACCGCCTGCCTGCCTGCCTGCCTGCCTGCCTGCGATTCAGCCGCCCGGCCAAAAACCGAGGCGTTCGAGTATTGACCGAGGCGTTCGAGTCTTCGTGTGGCAACCATGGTAGCCCCGCAAAAAAATGGCGGGAGAATTTCCGGGTACAACAGCCGAAATGCTACCCTAAGTTATTATGACAAGAAAAAGAAACTTGGTTTAATGTTAGAAGCATAGAAACTGCAAATTGTCAAATAATTTGGTCGGGACACTTTTGGTCACACAAGTGTTGGAGGCGTTTTCTCTAATCCGCTCCCTGCACAGATGGTCATGCTGTACTGCGCTATGGACAATGGGGGAAAGCCAACTCACAAACAGAAAACTTACACGATGATGACGATGTTTGATGATTGCTATTGGTTTCCCCTTTGTAGCGGGCTGGTGGCCTGTCGCATTACCAAAAAGGACTAATGTACCTATGTTTTATACTCCTAATTTAATACTAGCGCTGCTTAGGGCAGGCACAAAAAACGTATTAGGCACAAAATACTTTTTAGGGGCGAAGCTCCTCTTGCTCAGGACCTGTCCCGGGCGTACACGGCACATTGTACACGGTACATTGATGATGATTGTGGCAGGATCCCCTAGGAATTGGCCAACCAAAGATTGGTCGAAGAGATAATAACGTTCAACGAGTTCGTTGCTACCCAACAAGGAGGAGAGGAAGAAGAAGAGGTTGTTGTTCACCACCTGCGAGCTGAAGACACGTACCGGAGGTACTGGACACAAGATGTTCTGCACAAGGCGACGGCCAAGGTGGCTAAAATGTCACACACCGAATACGCCATCTTACCCATGGAGAATCTCATCATCCCCAACAAGCCTTACATAATCACCACAAACATCGCCGTCGTCGACGGGCTTGTCAACGGAGCGGTGGAAAGCTTGACGTGTCGAGTCTTTATATGATGTGTGGGCGAATGTGCCGCGGTTTTACCGATAAGCATTTTAGCTTCGCCCCTCTCATCATCATTCACTTCGTATAGATGGCGGGATTTTTTTTCTGTTACAGGTGGTAACTGTCGTAGGCAATGTTCCCCTCTCTGCTTTTCGCCCACCAGTATTCTAGTCTTCTTTTCGTCACCTCGACAGCCTTGAAGTTAATTCCTCTCTGCTATCCTTAAATCCTAGGGCTTATGGAAGCCTAATAATTCCCATGAAGATTTCGATGGATACCCTGAAACTCTAACACTATGTGCTGCATAGTGTCTGTTTCTTTTCCGCAAACCAGGCATACCCCACCATTTTGTGAGTAATTCCCCACAAAGCTCCTAGTTCGCAAGCAACGTGCTCTACCCTCAAAAAGCAAAGTACTTATCTGGGAATTATAGTAGAAAGTTCCCTTTCTTATGTTCAATTTCTCAGCACTGTACATCTCTAACAACGTTTATTCTTCCATTTTTTCTCTCCATTTATTCATTTCAATCTGCATTGCCTCTTTTTTTACCTCGGCTGTTCTGGATTCTCCACAGTTCTTTCCGTATTTCATCGTTAGCCTTCTAGGCTTCCTTAACCACTGCGTGTCCACACTTTTCAAGTATAGATACCTAAAAACCTTAGCTGCCCATCTTCGTTGATCCATTGCTCTCAAACTCATCTCAAAACATATTTTACTCTCTGCTTCTCGAAGTTCAAACGACGCCCACTCCATATCACCCTGTACTGCTTCGTAAGTGTTCGTTGTTTTTCCATGCGCGCCTAAGGCCAAACGGCCTCCCGTTCTCTGGTTCACTTCAAGGCCTTATAGAACGACTGATTTTAAGCAGTGTGCAGCATTCGCAAATGTGAGCCCCGGAGGTATTACTACTCCTTTCCCCATTCCTCTCTCTACTTCAAATTTGTTATACTCTCACAGAGCTCTATGCTTCATTATTGCTACGTTTCGCTTTCCCTTAGCCTTCAGTTGCTCCTCGTGAGTTCTTAAGTAGTTATCCCCTTCGTTTATCCACACTCGCAAATATTTATATTCCTTCAATCTGGGTAATTCGCCTTGCTGAATAGACACTGCGTCAGTGATCGCGTCATTGAAAATCATTATTCCCAATTTTTCTGCGCTAAAAGTTAACCCGAGGTCGGTGGCTTCCTAGCCGCTAATATTAAAGAGCCGTTGCATATCGGTCTGGTTGTCAGCTGAAACGACAATGTCGTCTGCGTATAACATTCCCAGAATGCGCTGTTGCCCAACTTCGCCTTGCAGCATATGGGTTAGGCTGAACCCTACTTGACTTGACTGAACCCTACTTTACTTTCTTCCAGTTTTTTTTCTAATCCTGCTATGTAGAGCATAAACAGTATTGGGCCCAAAGGGCATCCCTGTTTCAGTCCCCAATTGGTGTCGACCTGCTGGGGGCATTTCTGTGCTTCCCATGTAAGATGCACTCTATTGTATTTGTAGATTACTATAAGAAACTGTAATAACTCGTCATCTAATCCCTAATTTGGCTTCACCTCTAAACACAAATGCACTGAAGAGAAAACATTTTTTGACGGCAACGTAGGCTGGTGTATATGAAAATATCAAGGTACCTATTGCATTCTTTTATTTTTATGATTTTTTTCTACGCTGAAAGCCCGTTTTGGTGCGGCGGATAAACCAGCTCCAGAGAAAGCGTGGCACGATTACCAGCAGAGGCTGTCGTCAAGGCCAGCTCTAGAATTACTCCGCTGTTAAATACTTATGCAATATGGGTCCAAGTACTGAAACCATCTCGTAATTACGTGGTACAGTTTAGTGCACTCCAGCTGTAATTTCTAATGAAGATCAAGTGTCGTTGACTCTTGACAAATACGACGAGCACGCGCAGCCCAAATATGTTGACACTCGGTTCTGTGAGCGTCGATCCAACATCGGCCATAAGCAGCTGCGAGCAGACAAGTTTACAACAGCTGCGTTTTTGGAACGAAAAAGCTCCGCATGCGGTTTGATTTCGATGAGCAAAGAACGCTCCTCGTGTCCTTCACGCCAGTCATTCCACGCAGTCCTGCGTTGCAAGCACTGTCTGGCACCGCCGAGCTCGGCCAACGAATAAAGGCAAGCAAGATTATTTGTTAAGCCTAGCTGGTTCTTTGCGACCTTATTGCTGTATGTGTTGTCAGGACTCGCCGGTGTTGTGTATTTATGGGCACATTTGTAAATTAAACTACCCAAGGAAGTTAAAAGTCTAGTCTTATGTATTCCGGTTTTAAAGCACCCAAGCGACGTGTTTTTTATGGACTCAGTACAACCAAAATAACCGTGAATAAAAGAGCAGTAATGTCCGCTTCTCTTTCGATGTAACGAGCTTGTAACTGTACTTTGCATGCGGCTAGCACCCACGTCAAAAATGTGCGTACCCGCGCTCTACAGATGACGCAATTTCGCCTTCCTTTAATTTCAATTCCAGAGTGAGGGTAACAACTAATCTCAATGAGAGATCACAATTACTCGTACTAGAAAACGTTCGACCCGACTTTGTTAATCCACGCTGATTTTGTTGTTTCTATAAGTGCTGAGTTGGTCGGCGTCAAAATACCAAACTACAAAACAGCACGTGACAAAAAAGCCCTGACATGACAGCGTGCATTATCGCAGAACAACGGCAAAACAGCAGGCTGTAGAGAGCACCCGTCAGAAAAGTACAGCAACAAACAGGCACTGCGACAAAATAGGGTGTAAAGAAACTGCGCGTGCATCCGGGACGTATGAAGGGCAATTATCTACTGCTTCAAGAAATCCGGGAATATTTTTGCGGGAAATGATTTTCACGAGTTCCCTGTTCTGTTTCATGTCTTTCCCTGCAAAAGTGTTTTGATTTCGTAGCCCTCGAAGAACGCCGCTAATACGTGAGCCCAGAGGGGCGCTCAGATAATAATCAGACAGTTATTTTCCACTGTTACATGTTTTACTACATTTGGTCCCGTTTTATGCGGTAAGAGTTTATTATGCTTCCCCTGAAAATGTAAAACAAGTAATTGTTTTTTTTTTAATTTGAGCGACCTGTCGGAAGCCAACACGCGTTCTGTTTGTTGGAAATAAACTTTCATGTAGTACCTAAATATGTTTATGCTCAGATACTTTTGCTTAATCTGAATTATTTATTAGCCGGTTCTTACTTTTGCGTACATGTTAGGCAGATTAACGTCCACGTTTTACAGCATTTCCTTCCTATATGTTTGCTCTGCAATGGATAGAAAGCCGTCGCGAACGATTGGTTTAAAGCGTTGTTATAGCACTTTTTTTAAAGGAGGAACCCGGTTAAATGGAGAGGGAGAAGGGTGCGCAAGGATCGGCAAGTACTTGGGCGATTTCAGACTGAATTGTAATTTCGTGCGTTTTTGCGGGAAGTTTTCTTTTCGTCGAATATTTTATTGTTCTTGTCCTGTGCTCGTATCTTCTAACTGCAACAACACACGGACAACATATTAACCAACAGTACGCCAACATGTCGCTGAAACTGTTGAAACCCCAATGCCGCCTACATAGAAAATACAAAACGCAGTTTTTGGGGAGCCACCTTTGTATTGTAGGGTAGAAAGTTGTGAAATGGGATTTAAATTTTCTACAAAGACTGTCTTTGCAAAAAAACATAGAAACGAGTTATGCTTCCATGTCCACGAGAGCTAATTCGGCAACATGTGGAGGAAAATGCGAATTTTGTGCTAATGTCTGGGTGCTTTATTTCGACAATCACACTATGCAGGACGTTGAAGCTATTTAGCGTTGTCTGAGCTGTAGTTTTTGTAACGTACATTGTCCTTGTGGGAAGCCCAAGAGACGGAACTAGCTCGGTCGAGGACATGAGTGGAACTAATTATTTAGTGAAGATGAAGGTTGTGGTGGGCCTACAGAGATGGCGGCTGATGGAGCCCTCTGAATCATTAACGAGACTTTCAAAAGATGGCGCAATACGTAGAGGAGCGAGAGGTGGTTGGTACACGCACAACAGTTTTGAGATCATGCGGTTATATTTGTGCACGGTAAAGATTAGAACCTTTTCAAGCCGGAGTTCCTAACCCCGCTGTTTCAGTGCTCTCCAATACGGTTTGCTGTTTGCCGCAATAGTCGGTTGTTATTTTATGTCGTGGTGCTGCTTTATCCTGTACTCTTCTCTCGCAAGCTGTTGCTTCGCTCGCTATTTTTCCGCATGCTTTTTTCTCCACAGGCTGTTCTGCCACGATGCCGAGTTACACGTAGACCTCTTGGCTGACACTCAGAAAAATAGGCTGAATTGACCGAAAGCATTGTGTTCCCTACGATGGAAAAAATCCCAGCATCACGAGTGGCGGATGGCCTAAAATTGCATGGACATTTGATTAAAAGATCTCTGGCAATGACGGGAATTGAACACACGGAAGTGCGGTGACAGACAAGTGTTTTAACCACCATTGTATGCCAACGCCGCATGGAGGGGTGCTTTGAGCGAGTTTTCAACGCACCCGCCGCGGTGGCTCAGTGGCTAAGGCGTTGCGCTGCTGAGTACAAGGTCGCGGGTTCGATTCCCGGCAGCGGTGGCCGCTTTTCTGATGGAGGCGAAAAGCAAAAGAGCCCGTGTGTATGAGATTTCGGTGCACGATAAAGATCCCCAGGTGGTCAAAATTCATCCGGAGCCGTCCACTACGGCGCGCCTCATCGCCTGCGTCGCGTCGGCGCGTTAAACCCCACAATCAATCAATCAATCAATCAATCAATCAATCAATCAATCAATCAATCGAGTTTTCAACGCGAAAATATTATAGCTTCCTGTGGCAATACTTTACGGCCGCATCGGGTGTTTAATTCTCGTAGCATGAAGCCACCATAGGGTTTCACAACTTTTTAGTACGTAGTTCAGAAACGTCTTTCGACCTGAACTGATAGAATCTAAAGAAAAACAAAGAAAAAGACGCGAACACGATGAGCCCTAGGCACCGGGTGTGGCGGGTGGCCTGACATCCTACTGGGTTTACCACAGCTTGACATTCGGCCTCACAGCTTTGCTTTGAGAATTAACGCTAATAAGCGTTTCCGCAAAAAAAAAAAAAAAAATATGAAGATGACTTATGCCTCAAAAGCGTAGGTGTCGCCTCGAACTTTTTGTTTAATCAGCCTCGATAAAATGTTAGCTATGGATGTAGTTTTAATGCTCAAGCGGACATTCTTCTAAATTTACCGGTTCGCATTACCAGAACCTACAAAATATATTTCGTAAAAAACATGGCACAGTTCACATTTGCATCACGTTTCCTAATAGCAAACACAAAAAATATTCAAGACTTTCTGATGTTCCTTGTTTCAGAGGCAGTAAATAAGAAATATAATTTTGTAATTGCGCGGGATAGGTTAGATGAATTTATTTTTATTTATTTTTTTAGAAGGGGAGGGGGCACAGTGAGAATACAAATGCTTTGTCCTCGCCTCTTGTACACTTTCAATGGTATGATCAGCGTTGAATTGCGGAAACAAGAAGATAAAGAGTTTATAAGTGAAACATCTTTTTAGGGTCCAATGTACATTTTACGTCCGCTAACGAAAACTGTGGACGCGCAAAGTGTTTTTCAAGCGCCAGGCGTAAGAAAATTAGCGCGCCGTTGTGCCTGCTATTAGGACACGGTCACCACCAAAGTGTAACGCCACTCAAAACATGATTTGTACTTCAAGTTTGTACGCTTCATAACTTCGATAAGTATTTTCAGCAGATTGGTTATCAATAGTGGCCTTTTTCAAGATCACTGTAACTATAATAAATTTTCTGAGTGTATGTATATCTCTCTGAAGAGATGACCGGCTTCAACACTAAAAAGTAATGCTGCTCCCACCTTTCACCAAAGTTTTGTTCCCCCTCTATGTCATGTGGTTGAAAACTTTGCTGGTAATCCTCTTTCAGAGGGTGGAATGGCTCACGATTACTATTTACTAGTGCTACTGAACTTTAAACTGTTATGGTATAGGACCTAAGTAATGTTCGCAAAGTGATAATTTATTAAAAACTACAGGCCACTTTGGGAGCTGTCGTCGTCTACGGTCTTCGGTAGGATGGCACCAGTTTAATTTGCAGCTGACCGTCACGGCTTCCGGCAACTGCTGGCCGGCATGCGGAAGTTACGAACTATTACACTAGGGACGCGTTCTATTTAATAACTAACCATGCTTTTATGCTCTCCCAGGAGCGTGTGTTGAGTATGATCTTCTCCCTTTTTATAAACCTATTCAAGTGAAGCAAAATAGGTCGAAAAGTTTGAAGCAGGCGGCCGTTGCATCTCCCCAGTCTATTAAAAAACGATGAGACGCACCGTATGCCGCTTAGCGCCCTTGCTTGAAGGCAAAAAGAGTTTCATAATACTAAACAGAAGACACCTACTGTGCAATCTAATAAATGTAAAAAAATTGTTTCTAACTATGGTTATTGCATGAGTTACATGCAAGACGCTTTACATTGCAGGGGCAGCTTACGGAAAGCGACCTCTACTATGGCGAGAAGGAAGCCCGTTGGTCAGGTCATCGATGGCTTAACGACGGGCCCGCATTCAGTCCCGGAACTTTTCAGGGAAGCCTTGAAGTTCCGCGCCAAGAGTGGGGACATCGTTCAGCTCTCGTACCCTAACACAGGGAAGCACTGGGTGCTCTACATTATGCAGCTTATTTTAAAGAGAGGGGAACCTATTGACAGCTACGAGGAGTTCGCGGCCAATATGCGGTACCTTGGAATCATGGATATGAAAGAGTGGAAGCCGCGCCTGCCAGTGAGAATGTTCTCGACGCACCAGCCTCCGCGTAAAGATATCATGACTTCTGAAGGAAAGTACGTATACCTGGCACGAAATCCGTGGGACGTGTGCGTCTCTTTCTTCCACATGGCGACCAGCTTTAGCAAGTACCGCTTCAAAGACGGAACCTTCGAAGATTTTTTCGAGTCGTTCATACAAGGGGATTGCGGCGGCCACGGGGATTACTTCAATCACGTAGCCCTGGGCTACGCCCTGAGAGGCGAGCCGAACGTGTTCTTCCTCACGTACGAGCAACTGATCGCAGATACCCGAGGGACGGTTCTCAGGCTGGCATACTGCATAGACGACAGCTACGCTAGGGAACTTGAGCAAGACGACGGGATGTTGCAGAGGCTTCTGAAAAGGTGTTCAGCGGACAGCATGAGACACTTACTTGTGATAGACCTTGGCGGTAAATCGAGTCAGGAGGAATCCGAAGGTGCCATGGGACGCGCCGATCCAACCTGCAGTGAAGGGCACGGGGGCGGACCGAACAAGTACTGCCTTGTAAGAGAGGCCAAAGTTGGAAGCTGGAAAGGGTACTTCACGCAGGAGCAGCTGCGTCGCCTGGAGGCGAAAATAAGGGAGGAGGAAAAGAAGTCTTCATTCATGGACCTTTGGAAGGACATACGAGAGGAGGCTCTTGCAGCGTCTACGAAGTACTGAGACGTGATATTGTGTCGATCGTTTACTGGCGGGGTGGGCAATGCAGAAAATTGTATTATTTCAACCTGTACAGCTATGCATGCAGTTTGAGAATCGACGAGGGAGTGCAGGTGTAACACGATAAATAAAAAATAAACCTTAATAGGCTGGTAGTATGGTCGGAAGGCGGCAACACTGCGGTTTTATTACCACGTCTTTTATAGCAAATTACCAACTCGCACTCATATGGATTACTGAAACAGTGCGGGCCTCATTTGTTGCACGAACACAAAGGCCGGGAGTTGCGACTAGCCACCCCAGCCCGTTGGCCGCCGACATTGAAATTTGGTCGTTATGTGTACCGTCACATTGTGACCCCATACAACTTCGCTGCCCGCAGCTACGCTGTAGAAATCACGCACGGAAAGTGCCTAATTTTTTGCACGGTGAAGGAACTAAAGAAATGCCTAGCTTCGGCCTATGGTTCCTGCGCACTGACCCGCAACAGGCGGTGGCTGAAAATCTGCGGCGTCGCATGGGCAAATGATCGTTGTTCGGTGTAGATTACTAGTACGACCCGTCGGACGTGTCTATCATGTCGATGGGCTGGTGAACCGCACGGATACGTAAGAGATGGATGAGAAGAAAATCCTGCTGCATAAAGCATGTTCCTGTTTAGCATGTCCACAGCCCGCACTGTGAACTTGAGGCCCTTTTTGCTATTGTTGGAGTACATCATACAGTTCTTGGCTGATTGCAGGCTTCAAACTGCAGAAAACAAAATACAGCTTTCGCTGATGGCTAGTGAATTCTGTAACTGAATTCTCCATGCTAAGAATGTCTTTTTACAACAATGGGGAAAAAACTTTGGTTAATGTGATGCCAGCCTTCCCAGGAAGCAAGGCTCACTGTTGTTTCTTGTGCCCGTTCACTCTGGTTTCAGGCGACTGGTATCTGCAGGCCGTATCGACACTATCTGCACGCGGAAAGTGTACGCATGATGACACAATGCTCATAGCCTACGTTATTTTGGTTTTATGGATGGTGTAAACACAAGGCACATGTGACTGGGTTGGCATGCAGTCGTAGGTAAGCTAGATTGTAGTGTTAAGACCGCCAGACCCATCAAATCGCTGGCGGGCTCTGCGTCTGGTGTTCTTCCGGGCTTTACGTCATCCGGGAACCACTTTGTGCCACGGGCAGCTCCGGTGATTTTCTCGTCATCTGATGGTGGGCGGTAGGCATTTTTAAATCCATCACACTTTTTTTCGCCTTTTTGTCTAGCCTTCCTGTGAGACTTAGCGCGTGGGAGTGAAAATCTTTAGGTAGCATCCACTGGGCACGTCGCAGCGGGAGCTGCGGGACTTCCTTGGTTGTCGCCTAAAGTGTTGGATGTAATGACAGTTTTGTTGCTTGCATTTTGCATTTCAATGATTGATGGCAGATACAGATCCTCCCGAAAGAGTTGTAAGGCTTTTTATAGTTATAAAATGTTTTTTAACGTTTATTGAAATCTGGAAAAAACACTGGGGGGTCTCTAGCTATTGCATCAGGCCCCCTTAGGGGTAGCGATAAGTTAACGTTAACGACGGGTACGGTTGGGAAATAGCAAGGAAAAAATAGTGGGTTGGGATATGAAATGCAGGAGAGTGTCGCACACTGCCTTCTCTAAGTTAGGTGGGTAGGAGTTACGCAGGCGATCATTTAAGGAATTTGGTCGCAAGTTAGCGGGAAGGGTGTCTAGGAGAGTCTCTCTTTCAGTTTGAAATCCAAGGCATCTCCAAATATTGTGTTCAGTGGTGTACAGAATTTCACAGGGGACAAGCGTTGATTAGGTGACGAATAAAAAGACTTGTTTTGCAGGGGTAAGGTTTGTAAGTGTCATTAACTCTCTTAGGCGGACTTGTTGAGAGCGAGAATAGGACTTGGTAATGGGAGTGTGGTTGACCAGGGAGGCCAGAAAGTCTTTCCGTTGCTGTTTGATGGTGGTCCGGTGCCCTTCAGGGTCATAATCGCAGTCCGACGGCGTCCAGCTGGTTTGGAGCTCAGGTGTGAACGATGCACGGGCCACCGAATGGTCTGCCTCATTTTTGGGGATTCCGGCATGGCCGGGCACCCAAGTGATGGTGACGTTGATGTTCTGTTGGTGAAGGATGCTCTTGATTGCTTGGATCTTCTTAACTCGTAGACTGTATGATGAGTTGATGACGACATTCCAGGAAAGCTTCCCGACTATCTGTGTGAATGTGTGTGAGTTTGTACATGAAAAAAAGATGATATGTTATGAACAGTGTGACGAAGTGGATGGATGATACTTCCTAGTTCTGCCCCTTTAATGGTGGTATCTGGTGGTAATAAATGAACACTATTGATGTTAAATGCTGGTAATGCCATGCCGCAGTTGTGCTGGATTCTGCTTTAGATGCGTCAGTGTAGATGCTGAGTGTATCAGGGTGGCAAGACCGTTTCTGGTGTTGTTTTGCAGATTTCTGCCTGTTTTGTGGTTGAGGATCTCGTTTAGGATCCGTTCATGATAGGATGGTCCATTGTTGTGATGTGTTAACTATGTCTGGCAGCTGCGAGGCATTGTGACCAATGGTTTCAAGGATGTGTCGTCCGTACCAGGAGGAGGACAGTCGTTCTACATGTGAGTCGGCCTGTCGGCATATGTAGGCATGTTACCGCAGTCGTAAAGGTCACGAATTCTAGTGTAAGTGGATAGGCCAGTAATGAGTCGTAGACTTTATTAAGTATTTCAAGGATTTGTTCTTACTTTTTAGTAATATTGAAGTAAGGATAGGCATACATGACTCGTGAAATAAGGCGGGTGTGAGTAAGGTGTCTAAGGTCATGTTCTTCAAGGCCAGACTGGTGTGAAGGGAAGCGCTTTATAATGCGGAGGATCTGTTTAATTGTTTTGATTCTGTTAGTGACCCACGTAGTAGGCTGGCTGTCTTGATCAATGTATAAGCCTAGTACCCTAATAGATGACTTGCGAGGAGTAGGCTGATTATAAGCTTCAATGAGAAAAGCTCACGAGTTGATTGCGTTTTGAAGTTGGGGCCATTAAGTACCACGACGTACTCCGATTTTTCAGCTGAGGCCTGCATACCAACATCGGGAAGGAAATTTGTAACAGCGTCAATACCTTGCCGAAGCATATATTTTTGTTCCCCTACTGAACCTTTGTTTGACCACAATGTTATATCGTCTGCGTAGATAGTTAAGTGCAGATCAGGTATACTGGTGAGATATGTGGGCAGGCGTGCCATTACCAAATTAAAAAGCGTAGGAGACAAGACAGCATACCTTGTGGCATGCCAATACGATTAAGTCGAGAGGCGAATTTATGTCTTCTATTGCAATTTCATAAGTCTGATTGAATAAAAAAGACTTCATAAAATTAAAATGTCATTAACTACCGTCATGTCTTGCGCAAGGATAATTATTCGGAACACACGGCGTCAACGTTGTCTCTTTGTTGGCTAGCTCATATGCTAGTCGCAATGAAAAGCTTTGCGTGATGAAATGTTTAGTCTGTCATAAGTTTTTACAACGTTGCAAGTTATTTATTGAAAAAACCGTGGTCATCACTGAGCAATGCACACAATTCATGTCTCTTTTTCTGCTCTTTTAAAATCAAGAGTGTTTTTTTTGCAAAGTATTTGGGTAAGTGGATACAAATCCTTACAACTTTTGACGTGTCTGCATGCTGAGTGAAGACTTGCCTAATTGGTGCGCTCTTTATAACTCATGTTCAAGTAAAATAAAACAGCATGCCATAAAACATGCTGTGAGGCGTTAGATTTAGGGTTTCACTGGACTCATAACGTGTCCAATGTTAACGTCAACATGCTGTACGTTTGCATAGTTATGATAGAAGGAAGGCCCAATGCGCCCTTTAAGGAGTCAATGTTTTTCACTGACAATGAGGGACCAGAAAACGTAGCGGTCAAGCCTGCAAAATTTATTTTTTTTGTGGTTAATATTAGCAGAGATTTGAGGACGCACTAAAGCTGAACAGCTAAAAGAAATTGCTTTAAGTTTTGTTACCAATAATTATTGCATTTTTCCTCTCGTACGACAGTCATCCCCAGTGGCCTCATATTGCCACAAAAGCTAATGACGCAGAGGTCGTCTCGGAATATGTGAACACAACAACGCGCTTGACTGCTTTCTGCCGCATGAATTGGTTTTTGAGAAAGTCCCCTCGAGATATCTCTTTATCCCACGTCCGGAGCTCCTCCAAAGCGATTGCCATGTCGGGAAGCAAGCCTTTCAGCCAGATGATCAGTGGCGTACCCAAAGGTCCACATTGTGAGTCAGCAATAAAGTTTCATTCGGGGAAAGGAGATCTTGTCTAGATGACGTTCCCAAGAGCAGCACCCACCGGGGTCTGTACAGCACACAGCTAGGCTTGAAAAGAGGAGAACCCATCAGCACCTACCAAAACTTCATGCACGAAATGCGCTATTTGGGTACAGTTGATTTCAAGGACTGGAAGCAGATACTCTCTTTGCGAACTTTCTCCACGCACCAGCCACCGCGAAGTGTGACGATGCGCGAGGAGGCTTAGTATGTCTACCTAGTACGGAACCCCTGGGATGTGTGTGTCTGTTTCTTATGTATGCCCCCCGGTCTCGGCACGTACTGCTTCAAAGGCGACGCCTTCGACGAATTATTTGAGGCGTTTCTCGAAGGGGACTGTACCGGCCACAACTATTTCGACCACGTGGATTGAATTCGGGCTACGCCTTGAGAAACGAGCCCAATGTGTTATTTGTCACCTACGAGGAACACATGGCGGACACCCTTGGCCCAGCTCTCAGGCTGAACAGCATATTGGGCGAGAGCTATTATACAGAAATCGAGCAGAGCGACGGAATGTTGCAGAGGTTCCTCAAGAGAAGCTCCGCGGGAAGCATGACACCTGTGCTTGTTTTTTGTACTCAGTGCTCGAACTGTAAGAGGTTATGGGACACAGCGGCGCATGCTTTAAGGGGCAACTAATGCGCGAGAACAGTAACTGCTGCCCTGTAAGGCAAGCCAGGCTTTGTGATTAGGAGACGTACTTCACGCCGGGGTAGCTGCGGCGCCTATTAGGCGAGATTACGGAGGTCAAATTACAGTCTTGGATCATGGACGTACGGAGAAACATACGACGCGAAGTATATGCGTGGTCGACACAAAACTGAGACACGCTGATAATTTCTAAAATATAAATTCCGTCAGAACAAAAAGCACCGCAAGCAGAGGAGCATCATTTCCCCGAGCTCAGCTGACAACTACTTGTGCCGCTTTCAGCGGCCCTTCTGCCTGGTTCGCCAAAGAATGCGCGATAGCTCTGCAAATCACCCACGCTTCATCTCACGGACACCCAGGCTGCTTGTCGTGGTTTCTTGTTTGATAAAATGACCAGAGCGAGTATATAAGTACTCATAACGTTACCCGGTACATACACCTTCTCGAGACAGCAGCTCAATTCTCACTGGCGGGCACCAACTGTGCCCACCAACAGGGCTGCTCTCTTACTTCCGCTGTTACGGAGGACGATTTGAACAATCCACCCCTGGTCACCTTCGACAGTCACAAAGCATTCCCGTGCGTTTTTAGAATTCGTCCCGTCTACTCATCCTAACATACTCAATCACGAAAACACTACGTTCGTCAGTTTCCCAAGAACACTTTCCCTCCCCCCAACTGGCTATATCGCCTCTCTCATGAAAATATCCTGCAGAAAGTAAATTTTGTTCGCAACCCGGCACCCTAACCCGCATCATCGTTGCGTGCCTTCACAAACCATCCCTCCGACCTCTTTCCTCCTCTGCTCCCCTTCCCGTGTTGTCGGTGAACCTGGCGACCAGCGCTGACCTGGACGCCCAACAACTTCTGCCACCTAGGCAGAGATCACCCAATCGCCATTTGCGCTCCTGGACAGGAGAGACGCGCCAATATCCCTGCGACATAAAGTGTTGTACCACTAAAGTGTTGTACTACTTTTTGCTACTCACGTGTCCTTACAGTGTGTCTCTTTTTTTTAGGTCTGTGGCGAAGTTTTGTAAGTTAAGAACAAATCCTATGATTTCTTAGTAATTTCTTCGTATTATAGAAAGAACACATCTAGACATCAAGGTTTTTCTGCTCCGCCTCCTCTGTAATCACAGATTGATATGATTGATTGTAGGGTATAACGCGCCGACGCAACGCAGGCGATGAGGCGCGCCGTAGTGAAGGGCTCCAGATTAATTTTCACCACTTGGGGATCTTTAACATGCGTCGAAATCTTGCACACACGGGCGTTTTTGCTTTTCGCCTCCATCAGAAAAGCGGCAGCCGTGGCCGGGAATTAATCAGAGATTACAGCCTTTCGCACAGGAGGAATTATACTCAAAGAAGAGGACACAAAAAAAAACATTGCAAGAAGCCCTAAACGTATGTTACTCTGCACGCTTCCCGCAAGGGGGTCATCTGTTTATGCTATCTGGTGCTATTTTGTGCATGGTATTGTATTTAATGCCATTTTAACAGCGAAGCGGTTGGTACTGGCCGTAAGTTCAGGGTTCGTGCGCGCCGAAACCTCCCCGCGAGGAACGCTGTTCTGCCGACGTCGTGCAGATGCAATACATACCCACTCGGCAACGAAAACACACGTGTGAGCGGCCGCCGCAACACTCGAGAGGAGCGTGCGCACGCCCTCAGTATCGTATAGGAGAGCCCTTCGCGCGGTAGCTCACGTCGTCGTGCTTATGCGCTCAGTATCGTACAAAAGACCTCACGCGCAGCGTCTCCGAATTTCTCGGCATGCCCCGGCCGCGAATAGTTGGCATGACCGAGGAAGAAGCCGCAATCCGAAAGGCAAGGCGTGGTACTGGAACTATGTGTCCATCAATGCTCACCTAAAGCCGCTTCGAGATTGAAGTCTTGCGATGAGTGAAAGCTTCCCTGGATTTTTTGTGCATTGGCGATTGTTCATAACATCAACAGAAAGGACACTTCTCTGAGTTTGACGCATGCTGAATCATTGTTGACTTTGTCTCCTTCGGCTACTCTACGAGTGAGCTGCAGGCAACTACTGCCAAGCACTTCAAATTGCTCCTAGGCGGGGCCGAACGTGTAGAGCAAGTTAACGACAGCGTGCCTCACGATGCCCCCGTGAAAGCTTTTGAGGGCATGCAACGAATATATCGAAATGGCTGGCATCGCATATGCGCAGCTCCTTAAATCCACAGACAACCGATTTTGGTCGAGTATCTTTTTTTAGCCCAGATTAAAGTACGTCACTTAAGCCTCCTCAAGCCGAAAAGGTTTTCCTTATAAGGCCCCAAAACCTTTGAAATCTGAATTATTATGTTTACCAGCCATGCGCGTCCGCCAAAACTAGTGCTGGGAACCATGACAGTGAGCCGTCGGTAACACAATTTTAACTGCACATGAGATTGAAAGAGGTATTTAAAAAATTTGCAGAAATTCGAAGAATTGTCCACAAATGCGTAGCATTTTGAGGCTGCATGTCTGGAGTGCGAGTTTATTACAGCAGATTGTTTTAGCCTTTCCAAATCCTGTCCGACCAATTGTCTTCATTTACGCTATTAAAACGATTACAGGTGCTACTTGTGCCAAATTTGTATTATTGCGGAAATGCAGAGCGTTACACGTTTCACCATATTCTGTAATTTTTGATATTTTTCTTCTTTTACAATTTCTAAATTTTGTTCAACTACTTGTCCCCATTTACTTCATTATAACGCTTACAGGTTGAACTTCCACAAAATCTGCATCATTGGGGAAATGCAGGGTGTTATGCGGTTCGCAATTTTACGTAATTTTCATATATTTTTTTATTTCTTATTTTTCAAAATTTCGTTCGAGGAATTATCTCCATTTACGCGTTTATAACGATTACAAGTAGAACTTCAGCAAAATCTGCATTATTGTGGAAATGATCGAAGGGCGTTACACAGTCTCGACTGTGGTGGTACTCGGGGAAGAATGGTACGCCTCAAAACTGGTCCCCGGCAATACAACAACAATAATGCGCAACGATTCATATTCCTTCATGCGTTTTTGACGGATTTATTTGGATACGTAATGTTGTGTCACGTTTACACGCTTCATGGCGCCAGCTTTCAAGCTTCAGGCATTTTAGTGCAAACTTCAGAGTATTTTCACCAGGGTATTTGGAAATTCATTATGACTACCCTTCTGTATTAAACAATGGCTTTTTCCATACAGTGTACAAACTGACGAAGTAAAGAAAGGCACATTCTTCTATTCACAAATGTGTTGCGGCTAAGTTTCAACTGAGCGAGCGAATTGCGACGACCCGTCGGCGGCCGGCAGACTAAACGCTCGGCCGACTGATTCTGTCGGAAGGTCAGCCAGCCGTGCAGTAGAGCAGCCAATTTCCAGCTCATCTCCTTCCGACGTCGGACGAAAACGCCACAGAAAATGGGCGAGGGTGCAGAGAGGAGGACAGCATTTTCGAATTGATTTTTCTACTAAATAAATTCGCGTAAACGCGCTCAGAGTGGCCCAAACAGGTCCTAGGGACTCCGGACTACCATTTGAGCTCGTAATCCCGCAATGTTTACAAATAACTTCAGTGTCCCTTTAAAGGGACACTGAAGTGAATTTGTCAAGCTCCGGTTTTTGCTTGGACTGCGTAGACTGGCTCAAATTAGCACACTTTTCATCGTTTATCCGGTTGACAAATCGGTAATTATTTTACAAAGCGCGAAAGAAGAAAAACTACCATGCGTGGTTTGCGGCGGCCGCACCAACTAAAGCTCTGACGTTAGGAGGAGCGGGCACCGTGATTGGACGATGCCCAAGGTGAGCAACCAAACAAGTTTTGGTTTCGGTTCTGTAAAACACAACTGGTGGCGTTGTTGGATGGGCATTCTCAATAACTCAGTAATCATCGTACCGCGCTTCTGCCATGTTGTAAGCTGTGAAAATGCATAAAGATAAACCTCCCAGGACGGCTTGGAATGGTAGCATTCACTAGCCGAGGCCTACGCAGTGCATGGACGCCCTCCGCGTACCCGCAGACGCCCAAATGTCATGCGCTTTCCCCCCATATTTGGAGCTTGCCTCACTCATGCCTGTAACGTAAAAAGCGTGTTCGCACCAGGCCAAGGGTCTGTTCATTCTGGCCTGTGCCCACTGCCCGCAAGCAGTCGGTGCTTATGGCAACAGCACGCCAACGAGAACTCGCTAGCGCGCCAGTGCCAGCCTGCGCGCGTTCTGTGAACTAGTTCGTGGAGCCATGAACGTTGCGGCCCAAAAAAAAGGTGAACTCGATGTAGAAAACATCGGCAGAAAACGAAAAAGTTAACTTACAAAAAAAAAAGTAGCACGTACCCGCGGGGACTCGAACTCGGGACTTGCAAAACACTTGCGACAACACACCTAGCGCACCAGACCACTAGGCCACGAGACCGGCTCAGCCGACCTCGGTAATATAAGGTATATATTGTACAACACGTTTACACTTTTATTCAGTTTTGGCATTTCAAGCAGCTTAGGTGACCATTTGTTGTATTGCGCTCGTGCAGTAAGCGTACCCCGAGTTTCCACAATAGCTCACGTCTAGCAATTGGATTTCGTAGACGGAAAAGCGTTCGCAGATGCGTAGTCGTGCTGCTGACCGCTGTGGTTGTTCGCCCAGCGCAAAAAAGTGCTTCACGCACCCTAGTTTTACGCTGTACGGTAAAAATATCAGTTGATTTTATTTCCTTAGTACCTATATTGACTTCGCTGACTCTTCTCCCGCCTTCAAGAGGCCTTATATTTTCCTACTGGCGTACCAGTCAGCGAAGCGTCGCATGTGCGCTTGTGCAGCGCTTGTGTGAAGTGACCTTGACTTGGAGCTAGATACAGTGTACAAACTAACCAAGTAAAGAAAGGCACATTCTTCCATTCACAAATGTGTCTTGGCTTCGTTTCAACTGAGCGAACAAATTTCGACGACCCGTCGGCGGCCGCCGGACGAAACGCTGGGCCGACTGACTCTGTCTGAAGGCCGGGGAGCCGTGCAGCCAATTGCGATCTCGGCCCCTCTTGACGTCACACAAAAACGCCACAGAAAATGGGAGAGCGTAAAGAGAGGAGGACAGCATTTTCGAATTAATTTTTCTACTAAATAAAATCGCGTAAACGCGCCCAGAGTGGTCGAAACATGGCCTGGGGACTCCGGGCTACAATTTGCGCTAGTAATCCCGCAATGTTTACATATCACTTCAGTGTCCCTTTAAGGACGCATGGGTCTTTGGGACTGAAAAATTTCCCAAAAAAGCAATTTTTTAGGTATCAATTTTCTCTCGATTTGCACAGTTTTTTCTCGAAGAACTCGGTACGTAGAACAGTACCAGGTACTTACAAAAGCCACGGAGGACTGATTTCAACAAAAAATAATTTTCCCATAATTCCCCACTTTTTTTGCCACGAGAGGTATCACCGCGATACAAAATTCTCGAGAGATACATCCCAGCATGTAGTGCAGCAAGGAAGTTCATTTCTTTTGCAGTGTGAAGCTGAATGTTTACACCATGCGATATTAGAAGCAGATTATGGATTTTGTGTTTCAGTAGTTGTTTAATTAGCGTTATGTTTAATTGGTTAGCAGTTGTTCCAACTTTGAAGTTAGAATTGATGTAAACAAGTATGTGATTGCAAAACAAAAAAAATGCTTCCCCCATTTTGTTCTCCGCAACTTTTGTTCTCCACAAATCCATGCCTTGCTGGTAATTTTTTGTTGAATAGTATTTTTTCTACTGTTTTCAAGAACAGTCAAGGAAAAGTTTCAATTACCTCAGAAACTTGTTTATCTCACATCAAAACAAATTAGATATTTGAAATCAGCTGAAAAAACAAAACAAGCCAATGAAGTTTCGTCAACATTGGTGGGAAAACAAAAAAAAAGTGTGCCCCCTTAAGGCAATCCGCCGCGGTTGCTCAGTGGCTAAGGCGTTGTGCTCGAGTTGACACATAAAGCTGCGGATGCGAGCATTTTTTGTATTTTTATAATATGCATTGCATAATTTGTTTCGTAATATGCGAAATTAACATTTTTACATATATCCTTTTTATTTTTACTAGTGCATTCGTGCATTTATTTTTGTTAGAGTTGCTGCAGCAAGGTTTATTTGTTCGTTGTGTGATGACTTTTCTGCGATAGGCGTGTATGCCGCCGACTGAAAGCCTACATAGTATTTAATCACAGTCTCGGTTGAATTGGCGAACTTCTATTTTTTGCCACCGCACTTGTGGCTCTGCATCGCACTAAGCTAAAAATGTAGCGCACAATAATCTACTTCAACGACTTCCGCAGCAAAATGTATCGCTCAAGATTTCAGCTACCGCGGTGTCCTCGAGAGGGCTCTTCGCAAGGCACGCGGTGCACGCTGTGGGCGCCTACTGAGCGTGCGTTTCAAGCCGCAGCTGCAATTGAAAATGTTCTTGTACCGTAAGCTACACTGGCCGAGGTTCAGCAGTTTCGCGTGGACCTTGAAGGTCCGTGCTGCGCAAGCGCGAGGAGCATTGAATTGGACTGGATTGGATTGGATTGGATTAAATTGGACTGTATTGGATTCGATTGGAAATCCAATCCAATTTGAGTGCGGGTGGGTAGAGAGTTGGGTCTGCACATTTGCCGCTCTGCGCATTCCAGAGGAGTGACGTCATGGCCGCGGCAGCCGCATTGACGCCGGCCAGTGCCCAGCTGTGCACCGCCGTTGCGCGTGGCTCCTGGAGAGCCGTGCTGCGTATGCGCGAGGAGCAGTGAGCGCACTGGACTGGATTAGATTTGACTGGACTGGATTGTATTAAAAATCGTTTTAGCAGCACTAAGCCTGATAATCAGCTATCCTAGACAACCAGGAGACCTAAGAATAACCTGCTGAACCGTAGCCAGCTGAACGCTGGACACGAGGGTGGCATGGGTCTCCAGGGTCGAGCTCGGCAGGGCCTGCTCCCAGTGGGTGGGTGTGGAGAAAGAGGGAGAAGGGGAGCGCGGGCAGTCACAGAGTAAAGTTGAGAGTCTCCGGCGCCGCAGAGTGGGCAGAGTGGGAAGAGGAAGAGGGAAGGGTGTGAGTGAGACAGGGAGCCTCTGCAGGTGAAGGAGTGCGTTTGGAGGAAGCGCCAGGTTCTGGCCTCCTCCTGTGTGAGGCTGGGGTGCAGGGGGGTATAGTGGCGGTAGAGGAGGCGGTAATGTTGTGCGATCTCCCAGTACGAGATGAGAATGTCCCGGGAGCTGGTAAGGCCGTGGTTGGTCTCCATTGAAGGGCCTACTCCGGTAGTCATAGCTTGAGCTTCTCGGTTGGCCGCCTCGTTGGCACCTATTCCCATATGGGCGGGGACCCACAACAAGACCATAGGGTGGGGAGGTGGTTTTCAGGGTAGAATTTGGAGGGCAATTTTTTATATCCTGGCAGCTTGGAAATTTGATTGCAGCTTGCGAGTCTGACAGGATGGTGTGTGGGCAGGGCCCTTGGGCTAGGGCGAGGGATATGGCCACCGCCTCCGCCGCTGCGGCTGATCTCGTGAGGAAAGTGAGGGAGTCCTGAAGTGTGCTATCCTCAGAGGTAGCCAGCAGCGTCTATATATAGGTAAATGGTATGATGTGAGGGGGGTGCTGCAGGTGTTGCAGGTTCGGTGCGGGGGCAACACGTCTGGCCGCATGTAATGTGGGGTGGGAGTTGAGCATTTCCTTGGCAAATGTCGACATGGTCTATGGTCTTTTGTCGACATTTGCGACGGAAGGAGTAGATACACGGCCAATTTTTTTCTCTGCTTTTCCGCACTTCGTATGATCTACCTGTCGCATCCCATTAAGCGCGACACACGGGGCCTTAATCACGCTTGGTGGTGCCACGTCGCAGACTCCACACGCGTTCCTACATTGGAGTGCTTCTGCGAACGTTCAGTTCCACTTCGCGACGACCAACATGAGCTCCGACTGCGTCCCCAATATTAAATTATGACTTCTTTGTGCCTAACCAATTTTCCGCAAGACGAACTTCGAGCGGTCAATGCGAGTCAACCATGAAACCGAAAATGAAAAAGGCCAGTAGTGGTGAGTGCGACGCTGGCGCCATCTGGCTAAGGCGGCTACAGGTGCCTACGAGCCCTCTAATGATAAAATGGCACATTAGATTGTCGAACGCACCACAAATAGTAGTTTACAGCTCCGTTTATTTGTGTCAATTTCGGTTTCAGTGATGCAAACATTGAGGCAGCCGCCATGACGGAAAGGCCCATTTGACGTCACTGTTCTAGTCTCACCGCAGCCAATGCCGGTCTAGTCACGCGTGCGCGCGCCAGAACGGCCCGATTACATGGTCGCAAGTGACGTGTCCCAAATCTATTACGTTTGCACAACGCGAAAACGCGCGTGCCAACAGCACCGCGGCCGGCTCGATACGTCACGGGAGCACTAACGTGGGCCATTTTGGTCGAAGCGCAGATGACGTCACCAGCTTGCTAGATGGCCTGGAGTTTCTCGTATGCGCACGGATTATCTAAAATGTGTTCTACGGAATGGCTACGGTTTAAACTTCCCAGAGGGTATCTCCATATACAAACTAAGCTTTTTACATAATTATCTCAGCTTTCAAATTTCGTGTTAGTACTCTTAACAAGCTATGCATGTACTGTATTTTGTACGATTATTCTAAAGACTACAATACTTTCACCCTTGGTCTTGATGCATTGCTCAAGTACCTACCTGAAGCTTGACCTGTCTTGCCAACTAGCTTGGCTGTAACGTACCGTAAATGCTAAATCAGTGGCAAGACCGTTGTCAGCAGCGTAAGGCGAAATAAACAGTTTCCATTTGGCGGCGAAGCCGATATTCCAATCAAAAGCTCTCATTTCCCCTTCATGTGGAGAGGACATTCGTTATGGCAGCTGCAGTCAGGGATTCAGGGTCGATTCCCAAATTCCCGCAGGCCACGGCGCCCAAATATTCACCCGGACGTCTCACCTACCAACTAGGAAATTGTCCTCGACTATGACGACTGCTGTTCTCAGATCACGAATGAGTGATGCGGACGTAATAATGGGGTGAAGAAAACGAGTGTGCCCCCTAAAACACAAGTAAGCCCACTCCAGTATCTCAACTTTTATATGGCATGCATCAGAGAAGCATCGCTTTCCGGCATCGACGGGAGGCGTATAGTCGTTAGCGTGGGACAAACGGTATTTTTACTCTGGCGTGACTACAGGGGCTTCACAAAACCTTCTGTTGAGCCCCCTTTACGCCCACCAAGAAAAGGAACAATACGCCGACAAGCTTCGGTCACCCGCTCCTCTAAAGTACAAAGGCGCCTGACAGTCGCTCTTGGAGTTGGGACGTAAGCCCAGGGGTTAGGCTTTTACTGACCCGCCGTGGCACTTTCAGTTATCTGCGGCCCGGACTCGCCAATATCAACATACAGATGCGGCAGGCGTGAAGACAGTTTAGGTAATAGGTACGATACCATTGCAGCATCTCATCTTTCGCGCGGGCCGTAGTAGAGTTCACTGGCAGAGGGGATAAAATGGCGAGAGATATTCTAGATAGGCAAGGGCGACAAAAAAGTGTGTTCACACAAGTGGAGTGGAGTCGCCGCCTACTGGAAAGGTGTCACGTGAAGTATGCGAAGTAGAGTGTCCAGCAGCAACGCTTGGCACGAGTTGTTGAAACCAGCCATTCATGTTAAGAGCATTCGATGCTCACCCTGCAAAGCTTTCTATGTTGCTTTAAATACGCAATAAAAACAATAAAATGTACTCCTTACTACGGTCCTCTGAGCACTGGCAAGCGAGTTGGTGGGCTCAATTGTGACAACGTTCTTTTTCAGGCAGGTATTTGTCACAGAGGCAATTTTAAGCTAACTATCAGACAGGTATTTGTTGCTGCTGTTATTGCGCGTGCGGCATGCACGCGCAATAACAGCGAAAAATACCTGTCGATGTAGCGACGAAGGACAAAGATGGCAGCCACAACTGTTCTCTCTGCAACGCAAAAAAAAACAAGGTCTTCGCAGTTTTCAAACAAGAGTTGTAACGACACCAAACCCACATAGTTCCTTACCTCTGTTGGCTAAACTACGACTTCCCCGGGCACACAGCACGTTATCGTCAAATGCAGAGAAAAAGGCGTAGGAATTTTTCCGTTTTTGATCTTTTAATGGCGAGTCCACCGCAATGGCAACATTGGCGGAAAAGGGGACCTTCACAGCTTCGCCACCTCACTAGATTTGCCCGCAGCGGCAGCCGACTGTGCGCCGCTGTCGCCCTTCTTGCTTCGTTTGGTCGAAGTAGAATCAGACCTGGGCACCGAATCTTTCTCGCTCTTGTCGGACTTTTTTGATGTGGAGCTCTGGCGACGCTTTTTAGTCTTTCGCCTAGCGTCAGACCCGCTTTCGGTGAAGCCGCTGGCCGTCTTATCTTCCGCGGATGGTCCCTTATCGCTGCGGCTACGGCCCTTCGAAGAGGTAGACCTGCGAGTCGAGACACGAGCGGTCAAGAACCACCCACGGCAGGCTCTGCTGGTGCACGGGTCAGAGTAGAACAACTAAATAAGCTACGCTCAAGAGTAACGACACTGAAGAACGGCGGCAGCCATTGTGGTGCCTGACGCCAGGGTGGCCGGCTTTATGCGCCCTTATGATGCTGACATTGACTGTCGGAATCGGTCCGGGTGCCGCTTGGAAACCACGACAGCTGTGTTTACTTTTAGAAGATTTAGGCCAAGCGCACCGGTGCGATAGGGTCAGGCTCGGTTACGCTAGCTTAGCTTATTTAGTGGTTCTAGGTTACGCTAGAGCCACTAATTAAGCGACGCTTTTTAAGTGGCTATAGGTTACTCTAGGCCGCTCGTGTTCTTTCCCAGCGGGAAGCGATACCTGCGTTTTCCAGCTTCCCGCTGGTGGAAACGGCCCAGTACAGAGCAGCATGGCATCCTTACTCTCTCTGTGGGTATTGAAAACTCACTCAACGTGTTATACAGCGGCACTGCACTTAGAAAATCACGGCCTATGGAAAAGCGTGCGCCCGGACACACAGAGGCACGAAAATGTCAGCTCCCATGGGTCTCTCCGGGGGAAACAAATGTCACGTGACGCGGTTCGACCAATGGCCTCTGTCGGCGGCATACAGCAATGACAGAAAAGAGCGCCTATATTCTGAAACCCAACCTACTGGCTCTACGTAAGAGCTACTATGTTTCTACGCAGTAACACTGTAGGTGAATGCTATGTTACCGGAAACATTACATAGCTGATTCATCGGTAACGTTCCTCAAATTAGCCTAGGCAAAGGTTTCGCCACATGAACAGTAGTTGCCTTAACAGCTCATACGCATAGCTTTGCAACAAATGCTACAAATATGGTGCGAATTACGAGGAAGCGTTATCCTCACCAAATCGCACTGCGGTATGAACATATAACAGCCAGGTGCTTTTCTAATTATTCGCTACAGTACGAGTCGATTCATCGTGAAACCTGATTATAACACATCAACCCTGAACAAAACAACAGCGTTAATTAGCATTCTCAACGATGTATTATGCAAACTGCGGGATGGATGCTGGCGCTATTGAGATATGTCTACTCAACCACTCAGTGGATTAAAATGAACAAGCGTAGACAGCGTACACGTGTGGAAACGTTTATCATGGTACTAGGAAGTAGGTAGGCTTACGTGCACATCAGGACTGTTTGTTAGCATTTGGCCACCGTTTCGCACCATCCACTATGACTCTCAGTACATAGTTGCTAAGGGCAGCTGGAAAATAATTTCATTCCTAGATGAAATGCCCATCATAATCGCGGTGCTGAGAGTAAGAACAGGGGCAGGAAAACAAAGTCGCTCTTCGGCGAATACCAGCGCTGTTTGCAATATTATCTGATTTTGTTATCAGGTTTAACGCGCCGACCTACAAAGGCGAGGACACGGAGCAAGATATCTTGCTCCGTGGGCGAGGATGCGCGCGTAGTGGAAGGCTCCTGATTAATTTGGACCTCGTGTGGATCTGTAACATGCGTCGAAATCTCGAACACACGGGCGTTTTCGCTTTTCGCCTCCATTAGAAAAGAGGCCGCCGCGGCTGCTGCTGCTCCTGTGGTCCTGAGCCCGCGTCCTTGGGCTCAGCAGTACAAGCTGGTCGCACTGGACGTGCCTTTTGGAACTCTGTGTTCGTGGCAATTAGCACGGGTCTACAAAACTCAGAAAAGCACGTGCGCGGTATCGGGCGAAAAGAAGGGCAGCAAAGCGCGGCCGTTAAAAGTGTGTTCCAACGCCACATAAATGTTCCCTCAGACGAGAATCTGCGTCAGAAACAGTCAGGGACAGTCGCGTTGGCACCCGCTGGGTACATTTAAATACCACTCGTCTCTGGCATCTTTCGCATAGTGTATTCGCAAGGGGCGTAGACGCTGGCGCCGCACGGTACGTAGGAAGAAGAAACCCTGTACGGAGAATCGGCGTGTCATGGAAAAGCCGGCGCCCGCACGCCTGCACGTTGACCGGCGGCGTTTGTCCGTAGCCAAGCTAAATGACACATTTAGTTTGGCGCGCGCTCCGGACGAGCGTACGCCCCGGCGGGGTGGTTTGTGACTGCGCCATGCGCAGTACACTACGCAAACGCCGCGACGATGCGGGGCTACGCATGCAACGGCTGGGAGCGTGTGTTCCGGGGTGCTGGCGGGGCGCTGCGGACCCGCTGGAAAGCAGCTTGCTTGCCGACATCACCTGCTCGAGTGATGTCGGCAGCAAGAGACGAGAGAGCCGGTTCTCCGACCGAAAACGCGGACCGTCGCGTGCGTTTCATTAGGCGACAGCGTTTCAGTTGAACGACCAAGGACAACCCAGATGGCTCCCGAAGCGGGTAGCGGTGCTCGTGTGCGGATCGTGGTGGTGGAATGCGCGCAGTCTATGTGCGGCTCGGCGGACTCCATTTCGGACATTCAAAAATTTTCGACTACGCCGTTGTCGCACCCTCGGGTGCAAGCCGAGAACGTTCGGCTACCCGCGTGAAACGTAACGGGCTTGTAGTTGGACTCCACAAATAAGAGGAAGTGACTAATAGGAACGCTTCGTGTATTTTGATGAGTTGCTCCACCCGAGTGACGTGTATCACAAACCGTGTATCACAAACCGCGCAGAATTAAACCGTTGTTTAATTCTGCGCGACGCATTAGCGTCTCCTGCCATGCTCAGTAGTATTGGTCGCATGGTCCCGGCATATTTCAGAGCTAAATAAAATGGGTACGGGGAGCACTACGTGTTCCTTGGAAACTTTGGCTGCGCTGTTGAGCGAGACAATCACGACGGGTATATCGCATTTTCGCCTAATACTGAATCAAGGCGAGAGGGCCTTTACAACGGATTCCATGAGGCCCTAGGGTCCTACCTGGTCACTTCATGACTCCTCTTGCCTCCGCGCTTTCTCCAGAGATAAACTGAACTGTCCGTTTGCATTGTGTGCGTGTGCGTGCGTGCGTGCGTGCGTGCGTGCGTGCGGGCATGCAAAAAGGAAGTTCCGGCGTTTTTGTAGCCGCCCATTCATATACGGACGATTTCCCGTGCAAGCCGGGTGAACTTTCCTTCCCAAGCGTTGTAGTCCCTCGCCAGGGCAAAGCGCCCGGCCGGGGAGTCGCTTGTGCCTATTTTACCGGTGCGTGCCCGGCGCCACGAAGGCACACGATGCACATGGTACCTTCCACAGCCACGGTGGACGCTGAACTCCCAACCTTTAAGCGGACGCGTGCATGCGCGTGTGCGTGCGTGCGTGTATGTGTGTGGGGGGGGGGGAGACTTTTCTCTCTCTTTCTCTCATTGTTCTTAGTGTTTAGTTTTGTCTTGTATAATTTGTGTTGAGTCTTAAGTGTTGTATATATTGTACATAAATGTCGTATATATACAAGTATCCTGCCCTTCCCTCTCTCCTCTCTTTCCCGTGTGCATGTGTTCCCCATTTCCCACACCCCCACACCAGCACGCGTTCCGGTGTGTCCACCCTTCGGTGAGACAAACTGCGCCTGCTGGTGGTTTTTCCTTTCCATCGTGGTATCAGGAAATGCATTCATTCATTATTTCTAATGTAACTTCAAGATTTTTACCATCGAAACCAGAGCTAACGCATTGCAAAACAAAACTCTCCGTTCAGATACAGTTTGCCTTGGATAGTCACGTAGGAAAGGGCAAATCGCGGCCTACGTGACCAGCTCCCGGCGCGGCGCTGCAGACCAGCGTGGAGGGCAAGGACAAATTTGGGTACTTCGTATTGGGTTCAACGGGTGGTGCCACCAGCATTAGAGTACGCTCAAATAAACGCCACTGTTCCAGCCGCGTTGCGACGAGCGTACGCGCACCAAAGCCTTGGGTCCTAGGCCCGACGTGAACTCTTAGGACTATAAGAGTAGCGTAAGGTAGGGTGACCCCCGCGCCCTGCGCGGCCGGTGGGGATCCCGCATGCCGGACGTGTGACAATAAAGTCTTCTCTCTCTCTCTCTCTCCGCTTTACGCCCAGCAACACGCGAACGCCCGAAACGCCTAACTAAATCTGTCGATTAGTAATTTGGACGCCGTGTTGACGCAATAACAAGAAGTACACCATTAGCCGAATGTGTTATGTTCAGCGGGTGGCGTGCAAAAATTTTCACGTGCTGCACAAAAAAAAAAAAAACACGGACCGAATACAGTGCGCATGGTATGCATTGTCATGGTTTAATTCTTCGTATTTGTGCAACGCTTTTAAATCATCGCGAATATGTGCCACCTCGTCCTAGCGCGACTCTGCTGTTACATTGTGCAAGCCGTGTTTCCGTCACCCTTATGTGAATACACTGGAATCTCGTTGATACGAGTCGGCATACATAGTTTTTCTTTTCGCTCCCGGCCAACGTCCCCTAGAAATAATACATTTTTTTGCGTTGATGAAGATCACATTTTTGTTGAAAATTGGATAATACGACCGCGAAAGCGGATCTCGACCGACATTTCTAGTAATCGTACGTTTATTCATCGGCATACTCGCTCAAACCGTATTCTAACAAGCCACGACCTGCATGTTGCAGAGACGCCGAGGGAGCGGAAGCGCCGGTTTTGCGGCAAAAAGATTGCTGCAATGCGTGGCTGTTTCATGCAAGTCTGACGATAAGTCAGGCGATGCACACCGACATGTAGCAAATCGTATCGTAATCAAGGAAGAAGAGAGAGAGAAGTGATTGGATGGAAGAAAGGAAAGGAAAGTGCACTGGGGATATTATTGAGCTCAGTAGGGAGCTCACCTGCATACAACCCAGTGCGGTGGGGAGGGGAAGAGGGGATAAAAGACTTGGGAGGAGGCTAGGGGTGGAATAGAAAAGGTGTGAAAGAGAAAGACAGGAAGCAGAGAAAAAGGGAGAGAAAGAGAGAATATAAAAAAAAAAAAGAGAGAGAGAGAAAAGAGGGGGGGGGGGGGGCATTACATAAGCATCAAGGAAGAAGGCGGGCAATGTTCGCGCCATCCTTCATGGACCGTGCTTCACGCGCAGTCATTTGTCTTCTTTTTGAGGTGTTTCCATGCGCGGCCGTGTTTCCAGGCTTGTGACAACGTCAAAGAAATGCAACGTGCAAGTGGAAATTGTACGCCAATTCGAATAGAACCTGAAGAGGAAGAGCGTGGAAGTGGCAAGCGAGCTCGCTTTGCCAGTGTCAACGCTTACCACTAGTGTTGGTTAACAAGAGTAACTTCTAAAGAAGCTGCAAGTTTTTGTAACTGGTGTAAAACAAACGCGACGTGCGAAGCATGAGTAAAAGGAAAACATCCTGTTTACATGGTCCAAGGAAGTTAGAGCGGCAGAAGTAAACTTCGACGGGTCAGTCCCACGCGAAATAGTTCCCAACACCGCACTCTCCTTGGGTATTCAAAACTTTCAAGCATCCGTAGGCTGCCTTCACCAATTTACGGCACTACATGGATTGCCGTACAAGCATGTGTCGGCCAAAGCGACAAATGCAGGCAGTTTCTTTTTGTACGTTTTAGAAGAACTTACTCCTGGACATTTAAAAGAAGAAAGGGAAGCACAAATTGAGCAGTTAATTTAATGTTGCTCCTTATTTTTTAACCTACTTGGACGATTTTCGGATAATACGTTTTATTTTTCGGTTCCCGTGAAGAACGTATCAACGAGATTTTGAAGTACATATCAAGTTCTACAGCGGCGATGTCCGGTGCCTTAATCGTGAAGGAACGATAACAACGTAGCTAAAATTATGTTTTCATGTTTATCCACTTAATGCAGGGGTGTGAAGGTGCAGGCATTAAACATTTCATTAGTCAGATCACACGTCGAACCATAATACATAACCCCACATAACACATAACATACATAGCATAACATAACATAACACATAACCACATAACAGAACCTGTTTTCATAATGTACCGCTGTGCCGCTGTTTATGACCGCTTGTCTGCTTCGCGCATAGTGCGCAGTGCGTATGAGTTTTCAGCTAATATGAGCTCATATCAGCTGTTTTCACGTACGACACCGCAAGGGCAGTTGGTGATTTGGGGACACCTATCACCTCACATTTCATGGGCAACCGTCTGCGCTTTATGCGCGTCCATACAACCTGCTATTAATGTTTTACGTAAGAGCTTTGCGAACATCTTCCTTGCCTTTCCTGTTTTTCTGAAGCGTGTTTCAGAGAGCCATTGCTAGCAATGCAGAAAACGCTATAGGCGATAGCAAGAAAGCAGCTAAAGCTGGTTGGCAGGTTAAAATTGCGCATAGAAGTTGCAAGCGCTTAATTATCTCCAATAAGGAGCCACAAAATAGTTTCGGCTGGTTTGGTGCGATCTGCCAGTGTGCGATAAAAATTTTATTCACAGATATTACGCCTGCTTCATGCGATGTTTACATGTTAATGAAGAAACAGCAAGAATCCTTAGCTTAAAGAGACGCTGCAACACGTTCCTTTTTTTTGTGAAATCCTAAATGATTGCAGTATGTAGTCACCCGACACAACCAGTACGTAAACTAGGGGGTCGCAAAGTACCTCAGCCAGAAATTACTGCTCTATGCCCATCAGATAACTTGCAATCGCACTAAGACTCTTTCCCGGTCTTGACGTTCTTCGATGGCTTGAATTACTTTACTACGGTCATGTAGCGGATGTTGCCCGGTTTTCCTTCAGTTGCACCAATGAACGCTTTTCTACGGCAACTTAAAAAGGACACAAAAGAAAAAATTCCCCGCATTTCCCCGAGGGGAAGAATGTGAAAGTGCGAATGCACGAGTTGAATTTGCGCGGTTCGGTAATGTTCGCGAAAGAGAGATCACACACACACACACAACTACAAAGAAAGAAAGATGCATTTATTCACAGACACCTATTTGTGTTGTACTTGATTGCTAGAGCGGATCTCAGCTTTGAAATTTCGTGTCAGTACTCCTTTAAGCAGGTGCATTACCCATTCTCACGCCCGATTCTTGGCCAATCCCCTACGTGGGTATGTGTCATGTCAGCGGCCAGGCAGCGCGCGCCCATCTCCCCCCGTTGCCAAGGAAGACGAGGAGATTCCTGGCCAATCCCCCACGTGGGTATGTGCCATGTCAGCGGCCAGGATGCGCGCGCCCATCTCCACGTGCGCGGACATCGCCGGTGGACGCAGGTTCAGGGTCGCTTAATAAGAAGTGCACTCGCACTTAAAACAGAAACGGAAGTCGTATCTGGTGCCACGAGCAAATCACGCAGTGCCGCTCCGTGCTGGCGATAACCATAGCTTTCGCAGTGGTTCCAGACGCAAAGCAAAGAGTTAAAGCGCTTATCGAAAGTATTGCAGGGTCCCTTTAATGAATATGAACACATAGGGCCTGGAACGCATAAAATATTTCCTGCTTTACATATACACCCTCCATAAAAAGAACCGAGTGGAAACTATGTCTGAAACAATTTTCTCCACGTTTTTTTTCTTTGTGAGCAGCATCCGGCACTCTACTAATAGTGTGTCTTACATGATGATGATGATGAATAAACTTTATTGGAGACCAGGTGTTGATGTTAGGGCACCCGCCCGGTGGGAGGCTTCCTTAGTCCGGGATGTCTTACAAAAAAAAAACGATTTAGTAAGGAGGAGAATTTAAACACGTTTACATGGATGGGGCAGTAGCTTATCGAATTTGATTTGGCGCATTACCATACCACAATAGCATCGCGTGTAAGCAGTACAATCCGCTTGGACGACGCGTGGCGTGGTATGCGCTAAACCAGGGTAGATCGAGAACGCAAATGCGACTTCCCGAACGCATGCAGCGGCAGTCGCGTCGCATTTTCGGAAGTGAATAATTGTGGGAAGGCATCCTCAGAAGAAAAAAAAAAAGGCGTCCGCCTCCAGTACTCCCGCAGCTGTGCGCGTGACATTATTTAGCCAGGAGACGTATTATTTCTAGCTTTAAATTGGCGTCTCTAGCGCGAGCTGTTATACTCCCCCCTTGAGGCACGGATGCACGTAAACTGCTTTTTTTTTATTTTTCTGAGAGCCTCGCGCAAGCCTTGGACGACGTCGGGCGCTCCCAACACCCTCTGGACCGCTCCTCGTGAGAGGAGAGAGAGAGAGAGAGAGAGAGAGAGAGAGAGAGAGAGAGAGAGAGAGAGAGAGAGAGACGACGACGGCTGCATGGATGGATGGATGGATGGATGGATGGATGGATGGATGGATGGATGGGGCTGTTCCCTTTGTAGCGGCCGGCTTCTAGTGTGGCTTTCACACTCACACACACTCTCGCCTAGAAAAAAAACGCTAATATATACGCAAAAAGAGCACACCACACACACCAAATAACACAGGAATGAGCGTGGTTCTTGCTGCTCTAACAGATTGACCGTACTTCGACCAGTCACTCAACGCTTTGGCCGGTTGTATAGAGAGATGCGCCATCACATCTCTAGAAGCCGCTTTGACACGTCCACTGCCACCTCAGTGTCTACCAGCACCACGACAGTGTCGCCATCTCGCTGGCCCCCAACAAACCACTGTCCCTCGCCCGTGGCCTCCGCGATTTGCTGCCGGCGGCGCGCCGTTCGCCGGTAGCCGATCGCGGAGGCCACGCCTCGCCCCTAGGAGTGCCCGCACGCAGCACCGCCTCGTCCTCGTCCGCCCCTTCCGCTGTGTCGCGCGTTGTGGCATCTAGAGCCCGCCGACTTCCTCGCCTGAATCCCATTGCCTCCTCCAGGTACGCATTCGCGGGAGGTGGACTGAGCACGGCACACCGGAGCAGAACGTGCTCGGATGTCTCTTCCGCGCGTCCACACGCGGCACAGATGGTCGTTTCCCCGGTAGAGAATTTCCTCCGCCAAAGACGAGTTCTAAGTGCCCCGAGCTGAGCCTCCGAGAACAGGCCACTGCACGAGATTTGTCATAGAAGAATTACTTGCGAATGGTCGTCTTCTCCTTGGTGTACAGCCACAAGGTTGTCTTCTTCACAGCCGCCTCTATCCAATCAGTTACTTCCCTTTGGCGGATATGACCTGTCAGAGCTTTGCGGGAGGGTGTGGGTGGTCACGCATGAGGCACGGCGACGCTAGGCCATGTTTTGCCCCAGATGCCCCACCCGCTTCCTCCAACGGGTTCGGCGCTCGACGTACACTAGGTACTCCAACACCAAGCGTAGCAGGTTGTTCTCCGAGAGACAGTACGCCTGTTGCTCGTAGGCCAGTTTTGCCGTTGCCTCCCTGGCGCCGAACGAGGACCACCCTAGTTCTCCCTGGATACCCTCAATCGCGACCCCTTGATGTGCTCCCAACGCAATCTTTCCCGCATCTCGCTGTCGCCGCTCCAATGCCTCCGTGGCCCCTGCCGACACACACATCAACGCGTTGGCGATGTAAGGCCCGGTACCACCACCATTTTCCAGAGGGCGCGGAGTACTTCGAAGCGGTTAAAGGACCACAGTGCCTGGTAAGTCATCATTCCCCTGCCACGCACGGCCTTCATCCTCAAGGTCTTCTCATAGCCTTCCAGGTAGTTAGGCCAGGCCATAAGGGTGACGCCCAGATATTTAGCCTCGTTCTGGGTGGGGATGGGGCTGCCTTGGATCGTTATTTCTTTCTCCGGCGTATGTGACCCCCAGGGGACAATCGCGCATTTCCGCTGCTTGAACAATAGAGCCAACTATGTGGCCTCCTCCCGACAGATGTTCAGTAGTACTTGAAGGCCATCCGCAGTGCCCGCCAGTAAGACTACGTCGTCGGCGTAAATAACGCCTGGAATGCTTCGCTCCACCAGCCCTCCATCCCTGCGGTATGACACGTTGAAATCTACCCCGGCATTCTTCAATTGCCTCTCTATGTCCGTGATGTACAACATGAAGACGGTGGGAGAGAGCGTGCAACCTTGGCGGAGTCCTCTTGTGCCGGGTATGACGTGTTAGGAATGAGCCCGCCGCTGGGCTTTGTTTCAACACTCGTTGGCTGTGCGGCGAAGCCTCCACTACGTGTGCCTTTCAAGCAGGCCCCACTGTCGGTGACTCACGCTTGCATCCGACAATTCAAACGTGTCGCCACACGTCTGGATCGGTGGCGCCTCGTCATCGGCGTGATCAAGCTTTAGTGGCGTGCCGACGCAACACGCTGAGACTTGCCCAAGGACACGCAAGCCCCGCGTCCGCTGCGGAGACCTCCTCTCTCCCCTCTCTCGGACTCATCGTACGCCGGTACTACCGACTAAAGAGTGTCGTGTATGTCTGTGCCGTTAGCCTCGGGTGCACAATCTAGAGGGAACGCTTGTTTCGACCGTTGGCGCTTTGGGTATAAATAAGACCCCCCAAGCGCTGTAGTTCATTCCTGTTTGAGCAGAGAATCAATGACGTCACTCTGCTCAAGTCCTGAACTGTAACCTCACCCGTCAGGGCATTGGTCATTGGCTTCGGCTCATCTCTCGCTATGAAGTAAACAAGTTACGCTTTGCCTACGGCTTCTGGACTTCCTCACGGTTGCAGCATTGGATGGCCGCTCTCTTCAAACCACGCTACCACACGTATGTCGGAGGCGACAGAGCTAGGCACGGGTCGGCCTTCCCGTACGCAACAACGGGCTGTCAGCGGTAGGATGACAACGTCGCGACACATGGGAGGTTTTCCCCTCCCAGTCCAGTGCCACTTCGAGATTTCCCAACAGGGCTTCAATAAGGCTTGCGTCGGTTTTCGCCAGACCGAGGTTCCGTAGTCGTTGTCCTAGAATCGGCCTGTCTAAGCTGTCGTACGCCTTCGATAGTTCCAGAAATGCCGCCAGCAAGGGTCCCCCTTCTTGTAGCGCCATCGAGACATTGTGTCAACACAAACAGGTTGTCCTCTATCCTTCGGTCCCTCCTAAAACCATTTTGGAGACACCCTAATATGCCCTCCGTTTCTGCCCAAAGTTGGAGTCGGCGTCCTAGGGTCTGCGTGGTCACCCTGTATAGCACCGGCGGGCTGTTAGGCGGGACGGGTGGCCAGCAGCCGCACCTGCTCAGCGACCTTGGCTGCTCTGTCCGTCAGGATTCGTTTCATCGTGAGGTCAGAGCAACCCAGCGCCGCCACTCCTCGCCCCGGAGTGGTGATTGGGGTTAAGGGGTCGTCGGGGCACGCCCGCATGTGGGGCTGTACGGTGGCCTTCGTGCCGCATGATGTGCAGATGGGGATTCTGTTTGTAGGTGTCTCCAGAGCCGTTGTTCCGTGTTGCTGACGGAAGGGTGGGGTTAAGGGTATCAGAGGCGAGAGAGGCGGTAATGCGTGATGGTCTCGCGGTAGCCCATGAGGCTGTGGCGAGCTGACCTGGCTCCGTGGGAAGCATTGGGGCTGGGGTATGCCTGGGAGGTGAGCGGTCGGGCCGTTGCGTGAGCCGCCTCATTGGAGAGTTTTAGCAGTCCGTATGTTCCGCCGTGTACGTATAGTTACTGTGTTGACCGTGACTCGTCTGAGCACATTTGAATTTGTCGCGGTAGGGGGATTAGTTCCGCAGGCCAGCCTTCGCCATGCCCCTGCATTCGCCAAGGTGGGGTGCTCGTACTCGCCCTTCCCTTTCGCCCTTCCGCGCGCATGCGCAGTCAGTTCCCGGTAATCACGGTAACTACGTACACGACGGAACAAATGGACTGCTAAAACTCTCAATTGCCTTCAAGCCCAGTGTGGGCAAGTGTCCAGATCAGTTCTACTTGGGCGGGGGTTGGATTTTGAATGAGCGTGCATGGGGTGAGATGGCACCAGCAGCAGAATTTCGAACGGCCGTTCTCGAATCGGATATGAGGTGTGCGGTAAACTGCGACAGTAAGACCTGGGGTTTTCTGATGACGCTGGACACATTACGGCGCCACCTACAGCTCCGCTGTTATAAACCCATGGAGATTCGTCCACGGTGCCACAAGCAGCAGAATTTGAAGTCGAACAGCCGCGCTACCCAACATTCTCGCGTCGACGAACTGCGCAATATACGCCCAAATGCAAACTGCCGCCCAAAACGCCTGCTTCATTTATGCCCGCTACATATGTATATTTCCAGCTTCGTTTGTGGGCTGAAATGTTCGTCTTTGGTTCTAATGTGGCACCTGATATCTCTTAAGGACAGTGGTCTTGAAATGTGGCGTTGCCGTGCCTGGCGACGTTAAAAAAATGGCTGCAATCGACGCTGTGAAGGTGGTTAGAAAGCAAAGCTTTAAACCACACCTCCAACAATTGCCCATGCTATGTCTCTTGACGTCACACACATGGCTCAACAAAGAGTGAAAAAAGAAATTCTGCCAGCCCTTACTTGAAATTGCCGGGGGCGGCGTCCCGAACGCAGCCGCGCGGTCAGGGCTAGAGCGGCGGACGCTGCCGCCGTAGCCCTGCCGTGCGTCGGCATAAAGAAAACGGAGAAGAGCGTCTTTCCAAGGATGAGACAGCGGAACCTATAGCCATCCTGATGTGCTAGCTCGCGGCTACACCACAGCGCGATAGAAGCAGAGACACCGAAACAATCCCGCATGTGAGCTTAGTGATTCCAATTTATACAGATTCAAACTGAATAGTTTCGTAAGTTTGAGAATTGCGAGGAAGCTGAAGGAACTTTTATAATCGCTATTTATGAGAGAAAGAGGGCACCGACCAAGTAACGAAAAAGAAAAACTAGCAGACGTTTTGGCTCCCGCACGGGAGCCTTGTTCACAATGACCTTAACAAGGTCATTGTGGACAAGGCTCCCGTGCGGGAGCCGAAACGTCTGCTAGTTTTTCAAGGTCATTGTGAACAAGGCTCCCCTGCGGGAGCCGAAACGTCTGCTAGTTTTTCTTTTTCGTTACTTGGTCGGTGCCCTCTTTCTCTCTCAAATGTACCCTCCCGACCAGACGGTTGTCCGTCAAACCCTTGACTTCAATCGCTATTTATCAGGACCGGTTGCCCCTTCCGCCTTTTGTAGTACCTCTTAAAACAACCGAACTGATATTAACCAATTTAGGAAACAAAGTGCCATTCGTGGCAAGCAATGGATTTCTCTAGCGTTTTTCCAGCGGCAAAATGTGTGTGTGTTCTCTACATTTTGTTTTCACGCCCTGGAAACCAATCCTTAACGCATTTTTGCGTACGATCATATAATTTCGTCGGGTTCGGGTTACCCAGGAGGTGCCGTCTGACAAGTTAATCAAGGCGTGCGAATAAGCGCGCAATGGACGTGAAGCTGCGCCAAAACAGGCCAAACACCGTCGCTAAAGCAGACGACAAAGCCGGCGGAAGGGTCCCGCCGACGCCACCGCTGGTGTGAGCACGGGGAACGCTGAGTAATAGCGTCCTATCGCCGTGCCATCAACACTGCTCCGTGAGTGAAAACCGCCCTCCTGCTCCCTAGCCGCGTTCGGAGTTTCTTCTCCCGCACGCCACCAAGAACCATTGGCTGGTAAAGGTAGAAAGCTTTGCTTTAAAACAGACGCCGACGGTGCGTTTTCCACCCGCTCGTCGTAGGAGCTGGGCTCAGTTGCTGTCTGATTCCAAGTTTTAGATGTTTCAGTATTGCTCGCTTTCCTGATGCAGCAATCCGGAACGCGAGACGGTGTTCAGCAATGGTTTTCCTTTCCTGGAGGCGCGCGCATTTGCTGACGAAGACGCCATGATGGTTCGAGGAGGAGAGTAGATTGGAAGCGCACGGCGACGACGTCAGAGAGAAGAAAAAAATGCTCCGTCGCATGCCCCCGCGCGAGGGACACGAGTAAATGCAGAGCATTGGGGTCGTTTACGTGGCGTAGGGTTGGTGCTGGTGGTAGTTGTTGGTGGTGGTAGTTGGGTTTGTGAGAGAGAGAGAGAGAGAGAGAGAGAGAGAGAGACGTAAGTAGGTAACGTCAACTTCCGTGCACCCCGCCGGGAGCTTCCATCGCTTATCAACTGCGACCGCCGACGAATGCAAGAGAAGAGAGCACAGGAGTTGACTGGAGTGGAGCCCGCGCCAACCAGCTTTACAGGGGGTGGTTGTATTGCGGTAACGTTTAGTGTTTGGGGGGTTGGTGCTATCACGTGTACACCACGCAGCTATCACGCCGCTTGCACGCCTCTGAGTCGCCAACGCGCGCCGCTGACGACGTAGTTTGAATGAGTCAATGATATAGGGCGCATTCGCAGCCTTTGATTCTGTGTCGTTTTGTGGCGCAGTGGGTAGAGCACCATGTACTTTGCGTTGCGCCCGCGGGGTCGTGGGATCGAAACCAGGAGCCGGTAACTGTTATTTCTTTTTCTTTTTATAGTGTAGGGGGAGGCTGGCTGCTGCGGACGCCGACGCACAGGTGACATCGTGAGTTATACAAATGCTCTGCATTTAAAAGCGCCAAGCCGACTCCGCCGGGTTTGAGGGAGCAAGTTTTCTTGCCCCACGGAGTGACCTTGGCTCCGACGGCGCTCTCGATCTGCCATCGGAACAGGATTCCGTTGCTTTCGACCTGCCATTGGAATGCGTTCGCTCCAAAAGTGATCCGCATCTGCCGTAGGAATGCAACATGCATTCGTTCTATGCTCCGACAGAGCTGCACCAGTGACACGACATCGAATGCGTTGGTAAATGCGGAGGAGCGTCGAGTTTGTTGTCGCAACGCTTCCCCTACATTGTTTTGAGAATTAGAAGGAGCTGCTTATCAATGTTTTAAGCGCAGAGCACTTTATAGGCTTACCTTGTCGTCTTAGCTCGCTAACGGTCGATGCGACTGCCGGAATCGGGCGGCGCAGAGCGATTACGGACCTTAGTAGAGCCTTGTGTATACCGACGACAGGGAGTCACACCGAGTCTTCAAAAAACCACGCGGTTTACGTAGTCACAACCGTTCAAACCTCGTGAACCGCTGGCGCTTTCATACATCTCCCGATTGTTTAGGACAAAGAAAACTGCAGGTATGTACATTTCAGGCAAAATCTGCGCATATAACGGGCAGTCCCCGCGTTCATTTAGTTAGGAACGCTCGTTTGGTTGCTTTTAAGTGCGAATGCATTTCTTAAGCGAGCCTGAATCGTCCGCCGCCGTAGTCCGCATAGCAACAGCTGCGGGTGCGCGCGCTCCTCGTCTTCCCTAGCAACGGGGGGAGATGGGCGCGCGCTGCCTGGCCGCTGACATGGCACATACCCACGTGGGGGATTGGCCAGGGATCGGGCGTGAGAAGGGCTAATGCACCCGCTTAAAGCAGTACTGACACGAAATTTCAAAGCTGAGATCCGCTCTAGCAATCAAGTACAACGACAACACAAATAGGTGTCTGTGAATAAATGCATCTTTCTTTCTTTGTAGTTGTGTGTGTGTGTGTGATCTCTCTTTCGCGAACATTACCGAACCGCGCAAATTCAACTCGTGCATTCCCACTTTCACATTCTTCCCCTCGGGGAAATGCGGGGAATTTTTTTGCGATAGCTAGCGAAAAAAAGCGCCGCGTAAGAAAGAAATGGCGCGTTCGAAATGCCGCAGAAAGACTTCAGCCATTCAAGAAAAAAATATATGCGTTCGAAATGGCGCAGAACAGATCCAGCATACGAAATTGAAGCAAGCACAAAAAGAAGAGACTGCCGCTGCGAGTTTCAGCAGGGGCCGCGCGATCACTACGACGACGGTAAATTTGCAATGCATTGCGTGCAGCAGTGAGCGGATAATGGCGCTGCAGCCCATTAAGGCGAATCACTGCTCCACTTCCGGCAGCTTTCATATTGAGTGGAGCGGCTTTATTTTTTTATAGTGGTGTAGCCCCTTGTATTCCGTATATTTCTGTGTGAATGTAGATTGTAGAGGACACAACGCTATCCCTACATTACAATGCAATCGTAAAGTTTGGGAAAGGCAACGCATGCGGGAATATTGCGGCGTGTCCCATTTTAGACCATATGTCCTCACTTTCCCCTTTACTCGACGACATAAATCTTCCCTTTTGAGGATTTTACTGGAGATGTGCACCTGCACAACGAGCCTCGCCATAGTGGAGCGCTGCGAAATTATTTAAACTACACAGTAGCCTCTAAAATGGGCCGAAATATTAAAGCACGAGCGTGTTATTTTTGTACTGGCTTTCCGCCCTGCTGAGTCCACTTTTAAGCGACTCAAATGCTTTTTAAAGTATTCAATTTGTGTAGTTATCGATTTCCGAAATCGTTCTTCTCATCGTGACTCACCAAGCTGTTGTCTTTGCAGTTAGATGTATACCTCATAAGCACCGAGGGAAGCCATGACGTCGTTACACCGCCGCCCGCCTCCATACGGTGCATAATGACAACGGAACATTCATTTAAAAAACACGAGCTCAACTCTCTAACAAATAATTTTTTTCTCAACCACAAACGCCCCCTGAAGAACTGGATTTCAACTTGAAACTGTGGGTGAAATTCTAATACGTATGCCTTTCCCGAGTTGTTTTTCGCGTGTTTTTTTCTTTCGCTTTTCACTCGACCTTTCGAGATTGTTGTGCTTTAGTGCGGAGCACTCTGGGGGACCAGCTCTTCATAGCAGCTCGTCATGGGTCGCGGCATCTCGCCACCGTGACGGTGTCACGCAGCCGATGCGAGGTTTCGACAGGTAACCGCTTCCCGTTAGTGGAGATTGAACTAAGTATAATAGCGTAGGAATTAATATTGGTGAAATCGCCAAACGCAACTCAGAACACAAACTCCTATACACTAATCTAATCTGCTCTAGTGTACTCTAATCAATATACTCTCTTTAAGCCACTTTCCTGCAATGAGCTGATATATTATAAGAAGCTAGTTGCGATTGACTGAGGCCGAGAAAACCCAACGCAAATTAAACATGGATTATAAGCTTACAGAACGAGTCGAAATTTAGTGCATATTACTTTTAGAGCAATAAAAATAGCGTGGTAAACAATGAAAGTTACGAAGAAACAAGAAAACAGAAGGAACAGTGCGTACTACGTGCAATATTCCGGCAATACCCGACATTCGTACAGCTCGTAGGGCTTGTCTGACACGGTTGATTGATTGATTAATTGATTATAGGGTATAACGCTCCGACGCAACGCAGGCGATGAGGCGCGCCATAGTGGAGGGCTCCGGATTATTTTGACCACCTGGGGATCTTAACGTGCACCGAAATCTCGTACACACGGACGTTTTTGCTTTTCGCTTCCATCAGAACAGCGGCCGCCGTGGCCGGGAATCGAACCCGCGACTTCGTGCTCAGCAGCGCAACGCCTTAGCCACTGAGCCACGGCGGTGGGTTTGTCTGACACAATGGGTAATTAGCATAAGCGATATTTATCAACCGTAGCAAAAATAAGTCAGGTATAAATACGACTAAAACCGCAAAAAGCAGAGAGTGTTGACAGCGGTCCTGTGCGGTATCGTAGCGCCATCTCGGAGCACCAACAATAAAAAAAAAACACAAAAAGACATTTGGCCGTTCGCTGCAGCCTTAGTCAATGTACTAACATTTGTTTTAAATGCGTGCCCTGGGCGTGTCATCGCTTACGTCACCAAACACGCGATACACCTCGAAAAATGAAATTTGGCCTAAATTATTAAGTTCTTTGGTGAATGAAACCTCGTTTGCTGCCTCACAAGCGCTGGGGGCATTGAAATACAAAATCTTTCGTGTAATACAAACGCATTTTGTCTTCATGTCCCCTTGAAGAGAATCTTCAGTTACCCCTGGGGCATAGGCCACCTACAAGCTGTGACGTCGCAGTGTCTGCATGGGCATAGGAGCCTATTCACTGCAATGCGAAGCCTTGTCAACTAAGCGGCCAGACACAGTGCCCGCACCCTACAGCGCAACTATCGCCGTTTTCTCACCTGCGTGAGCCTACCGATAGCTTCTCTGAAGCAGCCTCCACGGTTTCCGTAGTGGCCCTCTCGGGCCCAGATGATAGCATAGAGGGCTTCTTAGTCACGGTAGCAGATGGCAACTTCTCCGCGGGTGATTTTTTGGCCGCCGCCTTCAGGTCCGCTCCAACCACTTCAAGAGCTTTCTCCTCCTCCACCTTGGGCGGCACGGGCGTGAAGCACTTGAAGACGTCCCACTCCAGGGGCACACGGCCCCCGCTGAACAGGTAGCTTGCTATTGCTGAACTCACTACCAGCACTACGAAGCTGACGATCATGGAGAGTGTCCGGAAGGGGAACATCTGTTTACCTTCAGCGTAGTTGTAGTACGGGTACTTGATGAAGGGCGGGATCCCGAGTATTTCCTCGCCGCCTCCGGCCCGCAAGAAGCAGCCGACAATGTAGCCGGCGAGCGAGCCGTACGTGTTCACGCGATCCTTGAGGTACACCACGCACACCAGCTGTGGGAAGAGGATCACGTAGACGAGGTCGGACGACAGGAACCAGAGGCCGTAGATGGACTCGGACGTGAGTGCCATCACGGTTGCCAGCGCTCCCACCAGGACGATGGACACCCGCATGACGTTGATGACCTCCTTTTCCGAAGCCTGCAAACACGTACATTGGCGTCTTTGACCAAACGATGAGACGTAAAAATCTCGCGGTTTGAAGTGTGAAAAATGTTCCTACGACAGCGTAACACAACAAAGACAGAGCGAGACTCCAGTTCATTTTAATTGCTGTGTGCAACTAATGTTGTCCTCAATATTAGAGGGGAGGATTGCAGGTTATTTGCTTCCAATAGAAGTAATGGTTTAATTTTATTCCTTGCTATCCATTATTTCTAACTGCTTGCACAGGCCTTTTGTCACGGGTGCGTAATGTATGTGTGTATCCGGGGCTTCACATCCGGTCCCGGGGCTCTAATTCCGGCTATTGAGCGGGAAATTAGGCGGGGTGGATATTAGGCACGACAATAAATAACACGAATAAGGCCGCGCCGACAAAAAATTGGTGCAGCTTGCACAGGTGACGCAAGGCTGTAGAAACAGAAGACCGAGCTTCTCCCCACGCAGTGAGCGGTTCTCGAGAGAAGCGGCAGACGGATCCCAGCTGTACAAAGCTGTTTTGGGCGGAACTGAAAAGCGAAGACCATTACAGCATGTACGAGGTTTTATTCAGTAGCAATTCGTCATCGTCCTTTTGATCGTCGTCTTCCGAAGGTACAGCCGCGTAGGGTAAATCTTGTAGAGCGTCCTCGCCTCGGAAGACCCCCACTTCGTCATCCGGTTAGGTGATCGTCTTCACGTGTGGATTGTGAAGGGATGGGGTGACAGATTCATCAGCGTCGTCTTTGGCGCCACGGGCCCGCGGCACCCCGGTCGCACGGCGACGACGACGAAGGCAGGAGCTCCTCATGTGGCGTATGCCCGCACGCAAGCCTGGACGACGCCAGGCGGGAGCCGAGAGGCACGCGCTCACGTGCGCCCGGTTTTTTTTTTTGTTAAGCCACTGCGCGAAGCTCGCGCCCGGCGCCACGCGCCAGCGACACCGGGCGGTCACCGCGGGCCACGTGGTCACGTGCGCCCGGGGCTTTCTGCCTACGCCGGGCGGATGTCTGACGGCCTAACGAGCTCCGTTGTCAAAAAAGCGAGGAAACTGTACAATCAGTTTTGTGCAAATAAGCTGTCATTCACAAAACAAACGCGTATAACAGTCAAACCCGGTTATAGCGAACTGTAATATGAGCCGCGTTTAGTTCGATATAGCCATACTCGTCTACAACAAATTTTTTTGTTACCAGTTCGCAATACGCACCCCCCCCTGCCATTGCGACGTAGAGAAATAAACGCATTAATTATGTCATTACTGTCCCGATTTGGTCCGAATTTGTGAACCTGGGAGAGTCGGGCTACCCTCCAGCAGAGTGAAGACCCGGAGCGGCCCCGGTTTTTCCAGCCGCGCCCGCTGCCGTTCGCCCTGAGGGACGGGGTCACCCACGAGCTGCAATGGTTGCAGCAAGACGTCATCCTGGTGCCCGTCAAGTCGTACGAGTGGGGCGCTCCCAGCGTGCCAGTCCTGAAGCAAGACGGCAGTGTTAGGATCTGCGGGGACTTCAAGGTCACCGTCACCACCAGCACGCTGCAGGTCGTCAGTCGGCTGGAGGGTACTCCGAAACTCCCACGGTGAGGAATGCGGGCCAAGTAGTGGCACTGGCGACTGCGGAAGAAGCCCGCGGAGCGGCCGAAGCCACCGAGAGCGTCGAGACACCGCCCCCTCACGCCGCCCGCCATTACGCCATGCCGCTGTACGGGAGGCTCGAGCCGTTCGAGGGTGAAGAGTCCGCCTGGCCGGTCTACGAGGAACAAGTCGGCGTGTTTTTCCAGGCGAACGACACACCCGAGGCAAAACAACGCCACATTTTCATGGCCAGCTGCAGGACCCGCGTCTTCGCGATCCTGCTCGACCTGCTCAAGCTGGCCACGCCGCATGACAAGTCGCTGGGTGAGCTGCTCGCGACGTTACGCTCGCACTACAGCCCGGCTCCGTCGACGTTAATGGAGCGCTTCCGCTTCAACAACCGGAGCCGCTGAGACGGAGAAACTCTCGGGCAGTTCATCGCAGCGCTGCGAGGGTTAGCGAGCGGCTGCGCCTTCGGGGACCAGCTCGACTCGCTGCTCCGGGACCGTTTCGTCTGCGGGATCAACGACCCTCCATGCAGACGCGACTCCTGGAGCTTCCTGACCCCTCGCTGGACGGCGCCGTGAAGGCAGCGTTGGCGATGGATGCTGCGGCCAAGGACGCGGGCAAGATAGCACGTGCGGCCGGCTCACCCTCGACGGAAGCGGCGGTGGACAAGATGGCGGCACGGCATGGCAGGTGCAGTCGTTGTCGTTGCGGTGGTGACCCCCTCCCCCATCACGGTACCATTTCGCGGAAGCGGAGTGCTTCGCGTGTGGGAGAACTGGGCACATTGCTCGGGCGTGCTGAGGGGGGACGGAGAACGGGCAGAAGCAGCAGCCGGTGTCCAGCAGATGTTCCGCGCCAGCCCACGGCCAAGGGAATCGGCGCAAGGGTAGGCGGCGGGGGCGTGCGGCAGCAGCTTCGGGCGCAGCGACTAGGCTTCATTCACATCGTGGCCGAAGACCCGCAGATTTTCGACATGTGACACGCGGGCATAGTGCAATCATCTGTGCCGCTATATATGCTGACCGTCGAAGTCTGCGGGCAACCCATCTCCATGGAGCTGGACACAGGGGCCAGCGTGTCGGTCATGGCCGGGAATGTTTTCAGACGCACCTACCCTGACGTGTACGTCGAGGCGTCGGGCGTCATGCTGCACAGCCACTCCGGACAGCTTGCCCAGGTCGAGGGTCAAGCCCAGATCAGCGATCGCCTTAGAAACAGGGAGGCCACCCTGCCCCCGTACTTGACCAAGGGGTCGTCACCGACTCTGCTGGGCCGGAACTGCATCCAGGCATTGGGTGTGCGGCTGCCGGAGTACCAGGAAGCAGTGCATGTGGTGGCAGACATCCCGAGCCTTCTGACCAAGTTCAAGGCCCTGTTTCAGCCCGGGGTGGGCACATTCACCGGCACGGCGGAGAGCATTCACGTTCCAGAGGGAGCCCGGCCCCGGTTTTTCAAGCCGCGCCCGCTGCCGTTCGCCCTGAAGGACGGGGTCACCCAGGAGCTGCAACGGTTGCAGCGAGACGACATTCTGGTGCCCGTCAAGTCGTCGGAGTGGGCCGCTCCCATGGTGCCAGTCCCGAAGCAAGACGGCAGTGTTAGGATCTGCGGGGACTTCAAGGTTACCGTCACCACCAGCACGCTGCAGGTCGTCACTCGGCTGGAGGGTACCCCGACCCTCCCACGATCACGAATTCGGGCCAAATCATGACAATTACCGTACACAAAACAACGCATTTATTGTATGAAATAAAGCTACTTTACGCCTTGACGGCTTATTTCACAAAATAGCGGTGATTTTTCTTTTTACTTTAGTTTTGGCGGAGACGTCGTTTGCGCCAGTTCAAGAGAGCGCATCGGCTGGCAAAAGCGCTTCATTAACCTTCACTATAGCACCGAAGAGACTGAGGATGTCCCCTGTGACGTTTTCAGACTCTTCGATGCTTTCAGCGGCCCTAGCTGCCATGACATCAGTGACGCTGTCTGTGCCTGAGGGGCTCACACCGACGGCAAGTCGTCGTTGACACTCAGGAAATCCTCAAAGGACATTCCTTTCGGCACAGAATCTGGAACGTTGGTGAGATCTTCGCGCAGTTCGCCGATGATGCCGTTTTGGTCGGGACTCGCTGACTGGATGTGCTCCGTCGTGAATCCCGTGCGTCGGAAACAGTAACGCAAGGTGTCAGGCACGTTCCTCCATGCGAGTCTCAACATTTCAATCGCGGCCAATCAGCATCTCAATCGCCGCTCCGAGACCATGCATTTCAATGGCAATTGTAGGCGCGGCGAGGTCTATATCGGGTGTGAACTTCGTTATAAGGAATGTGCTTCGCATGCATTTTCGTAACAGATTCGCTTTTGCACGATATGTAGCATAATTCGCTCTATCCGGGTTCATTATAGACGGGTTTGACTGTAGTAAGCAAAACGCGCAAAACGCCCGACAACGGCATGTGTTCCAGTGCACTCGCGCGTGTGTAGGGATAAAACCTCAATCGGCTTGAATAAATTTGACAGGGAGTTGAGTGAACATACCAAAAGCTATAACTACTGTTGTTGCGACCTCCGCGTTTGGTTTGTACTTTTCCGAATGAATAAGGCGATGAGTGCCACAGTACATCATACGATAATGGAACTAGCGTGGCGACCAGCCACTGTTCCTGAGTTCATCGACCATTTAAAGTGTCAATCTTTTTGTGGCCACATGCTGCTGAACACCTTCCGGAGCTCATAAGCAGTATAGTATTAAGACGATATTTGATATTACGAATGTCTTCCAGCCACTTGTTGAAATGCTAAACAATAAAAGAGGGCTAGGAAAATATGACATCATCTTTGGTTAGCAGCACTGCGTTGTTGATAATCTCTCTCGTCATCATCTCTCTAAGAAGGCAAAATAAGGCAGAGCGGAAAGCAGACGCGTTTGAGTGCCTTCTCTTGCCCAAGCAAATATCGTCATGGTATACAAGCATCCTGTAGTGAACTGCTTTTACCGTAGAATACGACCAACAAATGCAAAATTTTCCTATTGGCTTGTCTTATTCTCTGCTACGGCTTTCTACTGCAAGGTGTTCGTCAATTTTTCTACAACGCATGCAAATACCCCTCTACTAAAACGCCTTACGGGAAAGCAAACTCAATCAAGAATGCTAACCAGAAAATAGGTGTAACTTTTGTTCTATAAACGCTTCCCCCGAAACTGAAGGGCCATTATTTTTACTCCCTGTTATTTTTACGCAGTCGGTGTTACCTAATGCGGTACGGATAGCTTGAGCCGGAGAGCACCTCTGGTAGTGAAAAAAGGGAGCGAAAGGCGTTCACTACCGTGAGAAAGCAGGAAACATGCCTCGATCGCCTTGTGCAGTCGACATTGAACATTCATCAATTCTTCCTCCACACATTACTTCACTGAAGCGCAGGCAAAACGTCTGCCACATGCGGGTTGTTTTCATATCATATAGTAGAAAATGTGCCCAAGTAAAAATTTATAATCTAGATGCTTGGTGTTACTAACGCCTGCCAGGGTCTCGTAAAGCTAGCCCGATGTCAGCCCATAAAAATGCCCAGCAGAATTGTTACCATGCCGTACATACTCTTAACACTACGGCTGGGCGTCAGCTTTGTTTTTAAGATTTTAGAATTTTATATATTTTGGCATTTGCACATGGCATGGCCGCCGATAAAAGCGCCCTAGCGCCTAGCGCCCGCACGAATTTGTACTTTGAATCATTTATCCCGAAAACTGCAAATGAGTGAACCACCTTCCAGCCCCTATCGCTGCTATCACTGAGGTCACTTTGTTTAAAAACTCCCTCTCTAACCATTTCGCGTAAATTCGCCATTTCAGTTACGCTGTGTTTTCTCTTGTTAGCTTTTTTTGTGTGTGTGCGCGTCATTCAAAGACTCAGCCATGTTGAACATTGTTCTTACAACCACCCTGCCTCTTTTTTACATCACGCAGTCTTTCTTTTTATGGTTTTCAGACTGCCATTGTGTGCATACAATTTTGATCTGCTGTATTTCTTGATTTTTTGTACGATGTATACCCGCTCCTCTCTGTAATGCTTCGGCCGTGAGAGTAAATAAATAAATAAATAAATAAAAAGCAGCATAGAAGCAGCTTGATTAGCCTGTTAACACAATTCTAACGCTAAGCAGCAGACAGCACTAATAATGCTTTATAATTTATACAGCAAAAAGCACAAAAGACAGCAAAGTATTGCGATTTTATTGCCGTAACAAAAATATGCAAAGAAAAAAATGTATATACGCCTAACAACTTAAAGGAGCCATGAAGAGAAAATGCAAGTTGGTTTTATTCGAAAGATTTCGTGTTTTATAGTGCCCCCAGCGCTTGTCCGGATACAAACGGTGCTTTATTCACTAAGAAGTTAAACAATTTAGGTTAAAATTTTGATTTTCCCGCTCAATCGTGCGTTTTCGTGGCCCCAAGTGACATCACGGGAACCGACCGCTCTGCAGCCTAGAGTACCTTCATTCACGCATCCGCCGTACAGGGTAGAGACACATAACGCTGGCGCCGCCATGTTCGGTTGCTCGCTCGCCTCCGAAGCAAGTCATTGTGTCAAAACCGCGCTAAAATTATCGCCGCAACGCGGTTTACTGAAGAAGTTTGAATCATATTGTCTGTTTCGCGTTGCTAGGTCTCGTGGGAAACGAAACGAATAACGCGTTGAGCCCGTTGGCCCAATTGCGTCGGCACGGGACCGTTCAAAGGTTGTCTCCACCCTGTAGCGGTGTTGGTTTGTTCCCGCGTTTCTTTACGTTCCCTAACCTAGATGGCGCCACCATACCGTGGCAAGCGTTTGGTTTGTTTTTGCCCGCATTTAAACCTGGCTTGTTTTTGTTCTGGGAGAAAATATTCGTTCCCTGAAACAGTGCTCGCTCGACAAATGGGGTCACGTAAGACACCGTTGCTTGCGTCAATCGGCCAGTGTCGTCTGAGACAACCCCAAGCCCCGTAGTGATGTGCACCTAAACCAAAGCATGCTGTGCGCAGTACGAACAGCAGAACGCATCAGTACTTCTATGTTTACATGTGCTTTCGTAACTTCCACTGTTTGTCCCATCATTCCTATTGCTTTGTAAAGAATGTGCCCTAAATTTAAGCGCAAATCGCTCGTTCGTCTAGATTATAAGCTCTACCTAATTTGCGTCTGCTTCTGCCAGCCTCCGCCAATCGCAGAGCTTAGCCCATGTGACATCACAGGTTCTGTTGCGGGAAATGAGCTGGTGGGTCGCATGACCATTTCCGTTTTTCCTAATTATGTAGCTTATCCGAGCGAAGTTTACGTTAAAAGTGGTGTCGGTATGATTCTAACGAGACAATCTTTTGAATGAACCAAACTTGTGTTTTCTCTTCATGGCTCCTTTAACAAGGAAATGATTCTAAAAATGTCCAAGCGCTACACGAAAACATGTTTTTGAAAAAGAAAAAAACACGACGGAGCACATACTGAAAGCAACTTCTCTATATACAAAATACAAATACTCTCAGTACAAATGAACTACTGCATGCAACAGAAACAAGCCCTTCAAGAAAAATGGTTACACCAATCAAGGTATTACTCGCAGTGACAAACAATGCAATACAACGTTACGCATAAAAAAAGTAGTTTTTGTTACTTAAGTCCCGAAAATTGAAACTAGCAAAGAGAAAGAATAAAAGGAAGCTCAGCAAGGACATTTTTTGTAAGGCTGCATTGATAGGCGCTAGCTTGACAATACCTCGATGGGCGACGCAAAAAAACAAAAAAAAAGAGAAACACTAATACAACGACGCTATTAATCTACACACTTCTTTTTTTCGAAGTACGCATTATATCTATATTTCTTGCTTCCAGTTTGTTCAGTAAGCGCGGTAAATTTGTATAATAAAGTTCTCAGACCGTATGAAGTACGAAAGGTTTGCACGCGTCATCGTTCAGTGTTTCTGCAAATGTACACAGGCAAATCCGGGCAATGGGAGGCCTGCTGAGTTTATTGCAATTTTTCGCGAGCTAAACATCGACAATTTTTGTAATCAAGTATTTATGGAATATATGGCCAGTGTCGGCCGAGAATCCGAGATTCGAAATGGAACGTAAAGCTTTTTTTTTGCAGTACATGAAGTGCATTTTTATTAGCACGTGTAGTAGTTCCCCAAACTAGGTGAGCGTAATTTAAATAAGATTCAAATAGAGTTATACAGCAATAACACCCTAATTGGAATGAATGGACGATGTGTGCCAACAATTCCTGCAATGCGAGACAATCTTATAATTACAGAATTAACGCTGTCATTCCAAGTAAGGTGATTACTTAAGTGCGCTCCTAATACCTTCAGGAATTCCACCATTTCTATTGTGTCAGAACCAAATTTAACATACTGCGGAACAATGATTTGTTTATTTCGGGATAGGAACTGTATAGCTTTAGACTTATTTGGGTTTATTTTTAATTGGTTAGTAATTGACCAGCATTGAATAGACTGCAAGACATTGTTGGTTTCTCTCCCGATCTGCTCTGACGAGTCAAACGAAAAAAGTATGGTCCCACCATCGGCATACAGATTACACTGACTTATTGACATAAGTATGAAATGTCATTAATATAAAGATTAAACAACAAAGGTCCTAATACACTACCCTGTGGCATGCCAGCTTATTACGTATAACAAATGATTTGCTGGTGTCAATGCAAACATACTGTGTACGATTGGCTAAACAATTGATTGATTGATTGTAGGGTTTAACGCGCCGACGCAACGCAGGCGATGAGGCGCGCCGTAGTGGAGGGCTCCGGATTAATTTTGATCACCTGGGGATCTTTAACGTGCGCCGAAATCTCGTACACACGGGCGTTTTTGCTTTTCGCCTCCATCAGAAAAGCGGCCGCCGCGGCCGGGACTCGAACCCGCGACCTCGTGCTCAGCAGCGCAACGCCTTAGTACTGAGCCACCGCGGCGGGTGATTGGCTAAATAAGACGCGAGCAAAAAGTGAACGCAATCCCGGCAACCATACCTATCAAGTTTCGATAAAAGTGTGTTGTGATTAACGCAATCGAACGCCTGAAAACAATTATGAACACGTCTAAAACAACTTTCGTTCCTGCATGCCTGATATTATTTCGTTCATGCAATTCCAAGGTGGAGCGGCATTGTCTGATCAATACGTTAAGATATAAACAGACACTTAGGAAATTTTTCGCGTCAACTTTCAGGCACACAGTTTAAAAGAAGCCCTGCAGAAAAATCCCCAGTAGGGAGCTACGATGCAGCCACTGCTGCTGTAGAGCAACAAACGCGTCTGCTGCTCTGTGTTGTTTGGTACTCGCTGTCTGCCCTACCACTTTCATTAAGGGACTACTATTTTCGCTGCTCACGCTCTGTCGGATGCCTAGCTTGTAGATGTTCCAGGCGAACATGGAGGCCGCGCTGAGGATGGAGGAGTCCGAGGAGGACATTACGGCGGCCGACACGGCGCCCAGCCCCATGGCCGACACGAACTTTGGCGTCAGGTACTGCAGCGTTAGGGGCAGGGTGAGATCGGTGGCGTTCTTCGCCAGCGGGAAGGGACGTGGGTAGCCCGCCATGGTCAGGTCTGCGGAACAGCACGGTGCGCGCCCGCAAAAAGCCCAAATGTACGTGGACGAAAACTAATTGGATGACCTGGGGCACACGTCAACCGAACACGTCATGACGTAGCAATGACCTCGCGCCAAAATTGCGTTAATAAGTGCACCTTGTGGCGACAGTGACGCATTGCCGGAAATCCCTCTTTTTTGGTTCCATAACGTTTACCTGTAAAAGTTTGTAAGCACTGAAAGTAAGAGACATGTCCTTTTTACTCCGCTTCCTGTATCGGCAGTGTAATCTTGACCGATCACGACACGTGCTGTGTCCGAACTTATCATCGCGCATGCTCTGTGAATATCACGTATTTTTACCCTTTCCCATCATATCTTTCTATACTACCTTGGAATAAACCAATTCGTTCTTTTTCTGCTTGAAACTTGCTCGGTCGTATCTCGCCAGACATCGACGAAACATGGTGTCAGAAGTGCTGATGTGATACCAGCAGCCTACGCATCAGAAGAATCGATATGGAATTCCTGAAGCCTCCGGAGCACTTGCAGCTGGCCGCCGACATCGCAAAAAACTGGCGCCTCTTCAAACAGAAGTTCGAACTGTTTTATACTCGCATCAGCTCAGCAAGAGAAGTTGTTCCCAGGACCCACGAAGACCGCTCTGCTACTAAGCATGGCCGGTGACGATGGTTTAGAAGTCTACAACAGTTTCGTCTTCAACGCAGGCGAGAACCAGCAAGATTATGACACCGTCATCAGGAAATTCGACGAGTACTGCACATCTCAGCTGAACGAGGTGCACGACCGCTACCTGTTTCGCCAACGAGTTCATTCACCAGGTGAGCCACCGGAGCGATTCCTAAGGGATTTACGGAAGCTCGCACGTTCATGCAATTTCGGCACATTGATGGACTCCATGATACGTGACCAAATTGTATTCGGAACAAACAGCGCAAAACTTCGGGAAAAGCTTCTATGCGATAAAAACCTGACTCTGGCGAAAGCGGAGCTTGTGTGCAAGGCAGCTGAGTTATCGGCCGCCCAAAACGAGCTCTGGGAACGAGAACGTGAAGTCGGAGTAGTGAAGACGACGCCGATATCCGAACCTGGCGCGACACGTGAAGACGGAACGCAATAAAGTCACGTCGATGTCGCGACGTCAAGAGTCTCCGAGGCGTCCACAAGGTTCAAGTGTCGTAGGTGTTGGCGGAGGCACGCAGCACGGAGCTGCCCAGTTTTTGGACAGAACTGCCGGCGATACGGCGGTAGAAATCATTTCGCGATTCGCTGCAAGAGCAACACGAAGTCATAGGCAGTGAAGAAGATTTTGACATCCTCGACGTCTCTGCCAAGAGGGTCATGCGGGAACATGACTGGGTGGTCCAAGCACAAGTGGCGAACAAAATGTTCGAGCTCAAAGTGGACACGGGAGCTCAAGCCAACCTTCTGCCGTACTGCATGTATCAGCGCCTACAACCAAGCATGCAACTGAGGACCAGCAGCTCCGTGCTACGGTCGTACGACGGGGGGATCATCAAGCATCTCGGACTGCTAACAACAACGGCAACCATAGGCGACAAGTCAGCAGAGATCGATTTTTTCGTGGTAAAGAAGGGACGCCAGGCCATTGTAGTACTTCACGCCAGTGAGGCACTGGGGCTCTTTAAATGTTCGGTCAACGACGTAACGGCAAGCACTACCGAGCAAGTGCTGAAGGAGTTGCCCCAAGTTTTTGCTGGCACGGGCTGCCTTCAACGTCCATATAGGATAGTACTAAAGGCCGGCGCCGTACCTGTCGTTCAGACTGCCCGGTGAGTGCCTCTCGCCTTGCAACAGCCATTCCGACTGGAACTCGACCGAATGACGAAGGCAGGCATCATCGTCCGAACAGAGAAGCCAACAGACTGGGTGAGTCCTTTGGTGATTGTAAGGAAAGCGAATGGCGAGCTAAGAATATGCATGGACCCCAGGAAAATCAATGAGTTTTTAAAGCGTGAACACTACGAGATGCCGCGAAGAGAAGACATCGCGGCAGAAATCGCGGGAGCGAAAATTTTTTCGCGCCTTGATGCTAAATCAGGCTTTCACCAAATACCCCTCTACGAAGAATCTGCCAGAATATGCACATTGACGACTCCTATCGGGCGGTATCGGTTTGTGAGACTGCCGTTCGGG